>NC_136482.1:73961354-74018854 GCF_053919585.1 Euprymna scolopes | reverse complement strand
GTGTAAGCTTTCTTGGTATCTGGCACGTTTAAACAGGAAATATCATGAAATTTGGAAAGATTCGGTTGGCAGTTTGTCGTTTTTTGACAAAATTAGATTTTCTCGATATGTTGCAATAATTCACGAACGTAGCCTTTCTAGGTTATCGTTAAAAAATCAAAAGAATTTGCAACATTTGATCTTAAAAAAATATGGTTGCTCGACGAACCCATTTGTTACTCAGAACGTCTTAAATCTCTCTTCTGCGCAGTTGTCTGAGCTTCAACTTAATATTCTTTTGCATGGCTTGGACTTCTGCATTCCCCCCATACCCCCAAAGCGTGAAGAGATATATGCTGAACTTGAAGTTATTTTTTGCTCAATTAAAAAGATTTCTCCTGTTTTCGACTCTATGGTTATAGATATTAAGGCGAAACTTAATGACGTCGCACATTCTTATGCGGGCACACCCATTTCGTTTTGTGAAGCAAAATGGCGAAGTGAACATTATCGTATAATCTAAGCATTTCGCCATAATAAAACTTTAGTCATCACAAAACCCGATAAAGGTTCTGGCGTTGTCATTATGGATCACCAGGATTATGTCAATAAAATGTTGACTATTTGGGGGAGGGGGCTCTAAATTTGTTAAATTGGGTCCGGTAGATACTCATGATTCTACTGTTTCTATTGAGACCCAGTTCCAAAAACTACTTGTCAAATGGATCAAAAGTGGTGTTCTTCCTACTTTCATTTCTGATTTAATTCGTCCTACTGGTTCTATTTGCCCTCGTTAGTATGGTTTGTCTAAGACCCATAAAGAGGGGGTACCGTTGAGACTCATATTATCTATGATAGGGTCTTGTCAACATAAACTAGCAAAATGGTTGACAATTATTTTAGAACCTGTTTTGGAACTTTATAGTTCATATTGTATTAAAGATTCTTTTAGCTTTGATAACTTTATACAAAATTATACTCATTCAGACAAATTTATGCATTCCTTCGATATTTCCAGCCTTTTTACTTGTATCCCATTGTTAGAGACTATCAATATTTGTGCTGACGCTTTATATCGGAGTAAACGTCCGATATATATATATATATATATATATATATATATATATATATACATTTGTGTGTGCCAAAACGTTTGCATCCTAAATACTATCTAATTATGCAGAATATAAAAACTATGCATAAATAAAAACTGGGCGTAATAGTTAAATGAAATCAATCATCTAATAAGAAAACCTAAAATCAATAACCAATTAAAGTTCGATTTTCAAATAATATGAAAATAAGATAATCTTTATTTAGTTCCTCGCATATACATGACTGAGTATATTTAGGAGGTTTTTACAATTTTTAAATAAAAAAAGTAGGTTTTTAATATCATTCTAAGTGCGACGAAAAACTCAACTTTATATATGATTTAAATTGTGAAAAACACACTCACATATATAATAGTTTAACGTAATGGTATTTAAGAAAAATGATTCACTGAGAATTTAATGTAAACAACGAATCTGTATACAATTGTTTCTGAAACACATTTTTATTTCAAATTAAATGTTCACTGGTTGAGCTATTGGACACCACACACTAAATTTAAGATCATCAACGTCTGTAGAGCTTATAGGCTAATGAAACGTATAAAGTTTGTTGCTGTCATATATGCCATAGAAATACAAACGTTTCTCTTTAGCTCAATTGGCATAATTGTAGTTTATACTGTACAATCACATACATATACATCTCTTTGATTCATTTTACTTCAGTTGAAGATCTCAGGAATCAAGGGGCGCCTTACTCTATTGTATTTCTCTATATAAGATACTTAGATATTCAAATGTTCCATTAAAGTTATATTTTACCTCTGAAATACCGAGTTTATAAAGAAGTTGAGAACATAATTTTCCTCGCGCAATTGATCATTTTCATATGTTGTAGTATATCTTTCTTTTTAGTCCCTTCGTCTTATTAGATGCTAAGACAAGAATACATCTAGTCTGGTGGAGTATCCAGCTTTGTACTGTTACTTAAGGTAACACCACCATTCCTTGTAATGTGGGTTAGATATGTCTAGACTATTTTATTTGGGCTGCGAATACTATGTGATTTATTACTATATTACGGCACAATCACGTTGATACACCGGTTCTCGCCAGATAACCGAAGTTAAGCAACGTTGAGCTTGGCCAGTATCAGATGGATGGCGAAGCACTGTATGTACCGCGAGGTAAAATACCAGGTTGGGAATCTAGCGCGGTTTATCCTTCTCTCGGGGGTAGATGGGCTTCTCTTAAGTTGTAGAAGGCAACCCATCTAGTGATGGCGTCACGATAAAAGATGGCCTTGATAGCTCTGGTGAAGCGTCAAGTATTCAGGTACGGACAAGATTTGAATTATACTTAAATCTCAGCTGCGGCCGCATGTTACGTTTACGTTTTTATGTGATGTTGAATATTTAATCAAAAGTGTAGCAAAAAGTAGCATCATGCCAGGTTTTCTTGGCAAACTCCCGTACAGAGGGACACTCAAGGAGAGTGTCTAGTCGTCATTCAAGTTCTGTCCAGTAGGCATTCAAGCTCTCATGTGGGTTTGAGTGGAAAATTAAAAATAAATGGGACCACTTTGATTGATCATTGTAAATAACTCTATAAAGATATGAAAGAGAAATCAGAAAAATAGATTGCTAGCCGTCATCAGCAGGGTTGATAAACTGGTATAATATTTTTAAAAAGGCGCCATATATCATCATTATACAAAAGCCAGTTAAAGTGGGAAAAGAATAAAAAGGGGGAAAACAGTACATCAACGAATGGCAGGATGCGTAATGTGTCACATGGCATCGATCGCAAACAGTAAACGAAATAGATTCTTTTAAACTGTTTAGAATCGATGCGGGCGCAGCGGAAAAGGCCACGTCCACCCCTTCCAAAACTACCCAACAACCTCCGGCTCAACTTCCGCTTACCGCGCGGGCACAAGTTTTACATTCAGCGAACAAAAGTCCTTCGAGGTGTAAACTTTACCTCAATAGATTAACTGGTCGATCTCACAGGATAATGGTGGACAAGGAAAAGGAATGTGGGGTAAGTTGTGATGGGGAAGAAAGAGAAGGAAAAGAAGAAGGCGAATAAGAATGAGAAAGTTTAGATAAATTAGATACAGTTGTGTGGGTGTGATTTCCCCGATGCACTTCGGATATATGCGAGTGGCTTATTTTACTATGGGGCCACTACTTATTCGGGGATGAGAGTTAGACGTCACAGTGATGGTCGGCAATGGCGAAATTTGAGTAGAATTTAATTATTTAAGAGGACGACTCAACAAGAAATTATTAACATTGGATTTGAAAACGATTATGCCATAGTCAGCTGGGAAGCAGCTCCTCTGTATTATGTATTATATATGAAGATAGAGGGAGAGATATCTACGTATTGCTAAAGAACTATAAACCTCGCTTTTTGTTAGATTGTTGTTTTTGTTTTTTTTTGTCTTTTCTTATTAGTGTGTTTGTCCTGTGCACACTTTATAACGTCATAAAGCGAGTTGACACTGATGGAAATACATAAACGCATCTCAAATTTATTTTTGCGTCCATATCGATTATTAAATCCTTTTCCAAACTGAACTGTGACAAACCAACTAACTGATAAAGCATTTATACAGATGGACAGAAACAACTATAATCACATTAAAGCAACATACAAATATATGAAGCGTGAACTATTTGACGATAGCAACCTGTTTACTTCTTTCAACTTCTGCAACATAGAGCATTGGCCAGTCGACCTATAATGCAATGCGGTTCGACAAACAATTTCATGCTATTTTCGCGTTCAATAGAAGAAAAAGGCCGTAATTGAGACAGTGCAATGAGAGCACGTAAATTTCGCTGTCACGTTGGCATGGCAACTAAACAAAGAAAAGAAGACAATCTACTAGAAGAATGTATTGTACTGAAGACTTTCTGTCATCTCTATTGATGCTTCATCGTGGGAAAAAAGGTTGAGAAAGCCGACTCGAAGTGGTTGTGTGTCAATTGGATAGGATGCAAAGAATAAGTCATTTTTCTCTATTATTTTGTCACCATAAACACACACACACACATATATATATATATATATAAATACATACTTGTAGTCATCGACATACAGTCCTGTTTCGTTGTATCACAACTCATCAGTGCCGCTAGACTAGCATCTCTCCCAAGCCAAGGATTGAACCTAGAACCGTCGTGCTGACAGCCGGTAGTTTTCCCACTCGGCCATGGAACTGACGCCCGTAAATAACTTGTCGGAATGTCTATTTAAATAGACACCCGCCACCACTTTTATAGTGCTCAAATCGCATGTTCGTAACCAAACAAACAACGAGCTTCGCATTTAAACACAGTAGTGTTGTAATATATGGTTAAGTGGCAGATTATGTCATTTAGAACTGCTTTAAAGCTTCACCGCTCTCATTTTTCAACCAAATTTCAAACAATGATTACAGCTATATTCTGAAAAAAAAATTCAATTTTCGTTCAGTAAAACAAAAGTTATGATGAATTCTCTGGTGTTCAAAATTGTAAAAAATAAAAAAAAATGTAAGGAGGTTAGCGACGTTTTTTATGACTGGTTTCCATAGCAATCACTTCGCTTCAGCGACTACTGTTGCTACTAATTCACTGATGTTGCAGAAAGAGAAGTAACTAGTGAAACAAAGAGAATGAAAGCATGAAAAGTAGATAATTTTGAGATTTTATTGAAAGCAGACGAGTGCCGTACATTGTTATTACATATGTATTTATGAGGCAAAAAAGAAGACTGAAATTAAACAAAGAACAAGTGAAATTATTGAAAGCCTGGACAAATCATGGGTTACAATAGAAAAATGTGAGCATGAAAAGTAATATGGTTAAGCTTAAAACATAAAAAGTAAAATATTAATTGTCAAAACTGGAAAAGAAAAGAACAAGATATTCTAGTAAAAAATAATAAATGTATAATTTAAAATATCGTAGCATTAAGATTTTTTATTCAATTTATAACATTATATAATCAATTCTTAATGCTGCAATATCAAGTCCGTTTCTTTTCCAGTTTTAACAACTAGTCCTTTACGTTTCCATGTTTAAGCTTAACCATAATACTTTTCATGCTCGCATTTTTCTATTGTAATATATATATATATATATATATATATATATATATATATATATATATATATATATATACTAGACTACCCGTGACCCATTAGGTCAGTATGTTATATTTGCTATGGAATTCATGTATGAGCGTGACGCTTGTGACGTAAAGAAGATAGTTTGTTTTTTTACATAACAGAAGCATTTCTATGAAAGTATATTAAAATGAAAAAAGAATATAGATAGATTTCTATGAGTCGTTCTGTTTATTATAATTGATTATTTTTGAAAATAAAATTTGCAGTTAATGAATTATAAGTGGTTGCCTATACTTATAGGCAAATATGCACTGAACATATATAGGTCCCTATGGTATAGTATACTAATAAAGTTCTGTGGATCTTACTCATTTGTTATGTTTTCCGTTTGTCACCGTGCAGAGTGAATTACGTCAGAAAGCGGAGAAGTTAACCTTTAATCGAAAAGGTAATCAGCTTGTATGTTTTATGTCAACTCGTGACCTCTGAAGCCTTGGTATATTATTAATTCTTATCTGCCATACGTGTTTTAACTGGCGAATGCCGATTAATTAGATGTAGTTATGATATATCTTGCTCTAAACCTGTGGAAGCCTCGGTTATTATTAATGCACTGCAAATGTAATTTGATAACGGCTTTGATAACTAGCATTTTATTGACAATATAATTTCCTAATATTATTTTTTTTAACTTAAATAACTACAAAAAATTTATTAACCTTTTTGTTTCGTAAAATTTCGATTACCAAACATACGATTCACAAACGCGAGCATCAGCTAATTTATCAAAACGTTAACTTCACTAAGTCTTCATATAATTTACGTTTAGTGAAAAGTTAAGGTTTAGGAAGTTATCTTTAAAGACAATTTTAAATATAAAAGTTTAAGTGGGGTGCATATGATTCAATACAAGTAAATGTTTTCAGTCATCAAAAATTGAGTTAAATCGGGTCATTGAGTTAAATATAGTGGCCCGCTAAATATTGATAAATTCACATTGAACTATTTTTTAGTAAATACAAGTCGAACGATTAAATTTAAATGTTGCGTTTCTGTTTGTTCATTAAATTGATTTAAAGTTTATCATTTTTTTTAAATTATAACAGTGATTTAAAATATTTAGTTTTAAATTTGTTCATCAAAATATTGCATGGAAATAGCGTTGAAAAGTGTAGACATTTTATTGCATCAAGATTTATTTTCCAAATGTTCACATGTGGTGTAAATGAAGAAAAAAGAAACAAGAACGACCGACCGCGTTTTTGTGTGGCTTACCTCGTGTTCATAATGAAGAAGAAAGAAACAAAAATGGCTGCCCTGTTTCTTTATATGCCTACAGGGTGACCACGAGGTATGCAAATGAGATGCTCCTGATTGGAGATAAAAGAGGAGTGATTTGGGGAAGGAAGGCATTCTGAAGTTAGATTGCGAGCAGAGTAGGTGTATTTGTAGAAGAGAAAAGTCGGATTCGGGGAGAGAAAAGCTAAAGTTGCAGAAGTTCGTTTTGGAGTGGAGAGAAGACGCGTCAAGTGGTAACCAGAAAGTGAAAGTTCGGACAGCAGTGTCACGCAAACGACAAGCTATTTCGGCGCATCAAGCAAATTAACATGGCTGAGTGGAGACTGAGCACTCAGATGTTGAGACCCTTTACTGGGGAGGGTGACCTGATTCAGTGGCTGGAGAAATTAAAAATGGTGGCGAAGCTGCAAAAGATAGAAGATGTGGGCATCCTGCTGCCGCTATACTTAGAGGGGGAAGCCCTCACGATTTACCAGCAGATGCGAGATGAAGACAAGGAAGACCTTGCCTTAGTGGAGCAAAGGCTGAAATTGGCCTTCGCTGAGGGCCTATTTGAAGCACTTGGCAAGCTGTCAAGTTTGAGGTGGACCGGCGAGTCCGTTGACGTCTTTGCGGCAGAGATCAGGAGACTGGCAGGGTTGGCTGGTTACGTGGGGAGGAGCCTGGAGATGACGGTAAAGCTATAACCTAGTGAACGGCTTCCCAGAGGAAATCTCTGCGAACATGCAGAGAATCACGGGGATCCATTCTATGGAAGTGGACGATCTCTTGGTCCACGCCAGAGTCCTAGTGAAAAATGTTAAAAGCCCAATCATGGCGTGAGTGGAAATATGTGCATGAGGCCTCACTTGAATGAGAGGCAGCCGGCGAGGCGACAGGAGGGGAGACCTGCCATCAAGTGTTTCCGGTACCAGGGTCCTCATCTGATCAAGGACTGCAAAGAGCCGAGACCGGGGATCACGTGCTACCGATGTGGACAAGTGGGGCATATTAGCCGCTATTGTGTTGCTGCACGGGACCAGGGAAACGAGTGAAGGGGAGCTATTGCGCCAGTGGTTACCCCTTCTGTGTGGAAATGGTGCATGATGGAACATTGCCTTGGTTGCCGGTGGTAGTCAATGGGAAGAGAGCCATAGCCCTTGTCGACACAGGCTGCACTACAACGTTGTTAACGAGGAATGTCGCGAGGTCATGGAGCGGAACCAGGATTATTAGGACCGTGGATGGCAGGGATGTGAAATGCCTAGGAGAGACGACAGCGGAAATAATGGTGCAAGGGGTGCCCATTGGACTGCAAGCCCTAGTGTTGAATCATCTGGTCGGTGGTGTTGACGTGATTATAGGTATGAGTGCAATTAACCGACTGGGGGCGCTACGTTAAGAGGGGGCCAAGTGACGTCGTGACGTCTCGGCGCAGTGGGGATGGCAGAAGTGGAAGGTGATAGAACCGTCAGAACCCCAAAACCGGAGGTTTGCTGCATTGAGGACAAAGATTTCCTGGCGAAGTTTGATGGCGTGAGGTGGACGGTGGAATGGAAATGGATCTCCGGGCCCCCAGAACTACAGAATAAGGTGGGCTGCTACGTAAACACCCTGCGAGGAGAAATAAGAAAAGGATTCGAGGAAGAAGTGGAGAGGTGGATAAAAGAAGGAATTCTGAAACCGTGGACAGGGGAAGAAAAAGGAGTGTTGCCACTACTGGCGGTTGTTCAGCCTACCAAAAATAAGATTAGGCCCGTGCTGGATTTTAGGGAATTGAACAGACACGTAGCCTGCCACACTGGAACGGGGATCGACGTATGTGCGGAGGTCATGAGGAAATGGAGAAGAATGGGGCGGGCCACTAAGATTGTCGATCTGAAATCGGCATATCTGCAGATCCATGTAGATGAAAAACTCTGGCAGTACCAACTGGTCCGGTACAAGGGGCGGGTGTATTGTCTGACGAGGTTAGGCTTTGGGCTGAGTTCAGCCCCCAAAATTATGACTGCCGTGCTGAAGACAGTACTGAGCAAAGACTGTACAGTGGAGGAGGCCACTAGCTCGTACATTGACGACATCCTGGTGGAGGAGGCAGAGGTGACAGCAGAGAAAGTAAGAAGCCATGTCGAGAAGTATGGGTTAACTGCGAAACCGGCGGAGGCCCTAGATGGAGGAGCGGTGCTGGGGTTGAAACTAAGGCGAGATGGAAAAGAAAGCCTTGTCTTCGAACGAGGGAATGCAATACCCGAAGTCGGATCTGAGCTGACGAGGCGAGAACTCTTCTCAGTCTGCGGGAGGCTGGTCTGGCACTATCCTATCGCTGGCTGGCTCAGGATAGTATGCAGCTTTATTAAACGACAAACAGGCACTGATGGCTGGGAGGGCCGTGTGACGAAGGAGGTCATTAACATGCTGCAAGAAGTCATTGCGAGAGTGAGGAATGAGGACCCAGTGAAAGGGAAATGGTATGTCAGCGGCGAAGACGCGGGTGTGGTTTGGTGCGATGCCAGTAACCTGGCGTTGGGCGTCGTACTAGAGATAGGAGGTGTAACTGTGGAGGATGCGGCGTGGCTAAGAAAAAACAACGACTTCTCCCATATCAACGTAGCAGAACTAGATGCCGCTATAAAAGGAATCAATCTGGCCCTGAAATGGGGATTGAAAATAATTGAAGTCAAAACCGATTCGGCAACGGAAGCATCGTGGATTCGGTCGGCAGTAACTGGCGATAAGAGAGTTAAGACCAGGGGTGCTGCGAAAATGCTGATCAAGCGCAGACTCGGAGCGCTCACCGACCTGATAGCGGAATTCCAGTTGAGAGTATCTGTTGTGTTGGTCCCGTCAGAAAAAAAAGGCGGATTCGATGACACGCGTGAAGAAGGCCTGGCTGCAGGAGGGAAAGGAGGTCTCCTCGGTATGCTGTGTAGGGGAAGAAGTCAAAGAGTCACACGAAATGCACCAATTTGGTCGAGAACGAACGTTATTCCTAGCCAGAGAGGTTTACCCGGAGACCACCGAGGAGGAGGTTAGGGAGGTGGTGGAGAACTGTCGAGAGTGCCAATCAATTGACCCTGGACCGTCCAGACACGAAGCAGGAGAGCTACACGTTGCGGAGGACTGGAAGCGATTGGCCATTGATGTGACACACTATCGCCACAAATTGTATCTATCGATGGTCGACTGTGGACCGGGAAGGTTTGCCATCTGGAGAGAGATCAGGGCAGAAGCTGCATGGGCGATCGGAGGGGTCATCGAGGAGATATTTTTGGAGAGAGGGCCGGTTGAGGAACTCTTAATGGACAATGGCCCCGCTTTCCGATCAGAAGCCTTTAAAGGGGTGTGCGATAAGTGGAGGGTAAGGCAATTTTTCAGAGCAGCGTATCGGCCGAGTGGCAACGGAATAGTGGAGAGGAATCATCGCACCATTAAAGCCGCTGCGGAAAAAAGCAACGTATCGCCCATAGAGGCGGTGTTTTGGTATAACATCTCGCCGAAGACCAAACAAGATGAGACAACTGTGCCTCAGAGGGCCGTTTTCACATATAAGTGGCGGCATCCGTGCAACAAAACAGCAGGAATTGAGAGTGAAGAAGCCACTATCAAAGTAGGTGAAGAGGTGTGGGTGAAACCCCCCAATGCACAGTGTACCACTCGTTGGAAAAGAGGGGTAGTAACAGGATTGCAGTCGAAGAACAATGTGATGGTGAATGGCGTTCCCCGGCATATCTTAGACCTGCGTCGTGTAAAATTGCCGGTATGCAGTGAGGGCGGTGAAGAAGGAGAAATCGAGGGCCACCGAGAAGCAAATGATGCTGCTCGACCTGACTTAGGCCCGCGTTGCAGTGAACCTGAAAACGTTAACCCCCGAGAAGTTGTCCCCCCAGAGGCCTCGACGTGAGAGGAGGCGGTCTGCTTGGATGGAGGATTACGAAGTATCCTATTGATCTCGAAGATCAGGGGGGCGTGTGGTGTAAATGAAGAAAAAAGAAACAAGAACGACCGACCGCGTTTTTATGTGGCTTACCCCGTGTTCATAATGAAGAAGAAAGAAACAAAAATGGCTGCCCTGTTTCTTTATATGCCTACAGGGTGACCACGAGGTATGCAAATGAGATGCTCCTGATTTTAGATAAAAGAGGAGTGATTTGGGGAAGGAAGGCATTCTGAAGTTAGATTGCGAGCAGAGAAGTTGTATTTGTAGAAGAGAAAAGTCGGATTCGGGGAGAGAAAAGCTAAAGTTGCAGAAGTTCGTTTTGGAGTGGAGAGAAGACGCGTCGAGTGGTAACCAGAAAGTGAAAGTTCGGACAGCAGTGTCACGCAAACCACACACACACACACACACACGCATATATATATATATATATATATATATATATATATATATATATATATATTAATATAACACAGAAATTACATAATTGTGTAATTTTTGTGTTATATTTTTATGTTACTGTTCTGTTTACCACATTGAGCTCTCATGCCCGGATTTCCTCCTGGAATTATTCCATATATATATATATATATATATATATATATATATATATATATATATATATATATATATATATATATATATATATATATATCAGTTATCATCACAAAACGAGACTATTTAATTCACTCTCATAAGTTATTATTATTTTTTATGTAGCACGTTTCAATAAAAAAGACATTCTAACATACATCTGACTCTGGTGAGTTGTTTATTGGTCTTCCGTTATTCAATGAAACACGTGTAAGACATACATTATAAAAGAATGAATAAAAACTTTGAGTGTGATTTAAATACATCTGCTTTTGGAATAATAACTACTGATATATATGTTCTGTGAAAATCCACATTGAGCTTAATATTTGTTACAATTCGAAGTATTATTTAAAGAATATATACCTCAATAGCGTATACAATTTCTTATAATCGTAAGATAATATATATTATGCATGTATACATTAACTAAATTCAAATATAAGAAAATGAACTGAAAACAAAAATTGTTCAAAAGTGTCCAATACAAAGTATAACTTTATAAATGTATTTATTCAGTTTACATCCTCAATGAGATTTTTTAACATCAAATTTCTGCTTAATAGAATTATTTTAGGAAATAATGTTACTCATAGAAACTTTAGTTTAACACACACGGTCAGAGAAAAGCAAATTTATTTTACAGACATTGTAACTAGACGAGTTTATGTTTTACGAAGAGTAATTATAGACTGGAAACTACAATTTGATTCTAAAGAGAAAATGAGTAAATTCGATCGAAATTGTCGGCAAATATTCACGGTTATTGTCACTTTGTTATACACACCAATGAACCTTTTCTTTTGTAATGTTACTCTACATATGAAATACTTTACTTTTGAAATATTCTTTTAAATAGTAACATTCTTTAGGAAAAATACTTAAGCACGACAGAAAGATGGAACAGGCCACATTAAAGATGCAAGAACGCAGCTAAGCAAATGAATAAATAGCAAAGAGTCAGAAACTGATAAGATAATAAGGAAAAAGCAACATGATAGATAGAAGGAAGGAGGAAAACCCATGGGCGAAACGCAGTGCAAGAAAACGGAATAATGTGAAAGCGAGGCTGTGGGAGTAATTGAAACGTTGCAGACGATCAGCTTAAGATGACGTTTCCAAAGTGAAACTATCCATATTGTCTGAATAATTGTATTTGACCGCTACATCACCTCCTTCTCTTCCTCCTTTCCTTTCTTTTTTTACCAAGTTTATAATTTCTATGGATTACTACACAGCTTTGACGATTTACTACCGTCTGCGCAGACGCTCAGTAATTGATTGCAAGTTTCCGCGAAGCAAATAAGTGCAGTGATCTAGAAAGTAGTGCGAAGTTTCTCACCTCTTTTCAATCTGTTCCTTCTAAACTTCCTGCTCCATAAAGCAACTGACCAATCACACGCTCGGCATTAGCCATACTAATAAGCTTATCTACTACGTGCATTAACACCTAATAATAGATTAGTCACTGTCTCTGTTCCTGTCTCTCTCTCTCTTTCACTCTCTCACTCTCTTTCACTCTCTCTCTCTCTTTCACTCTCCCTCTCTCTCTCTACTTATCCATGTCTATTAGTCTATCTCTATCTTTTCGTATGTATATATACTAGCAAGGAGACCTGGTATTGTACAGGATTAAATGAGGGTCAGAAAATGTTCCACTCTCCCGTCCTTTTAATGTAATCAAAATCGGTGAAATCGCCAATTTTAATCAAACCGATTAATTGATTTATGTAGTTAGGGTGCCGGTATGAAGCTGCACATGCCTCCCAGCACTGACGGTTTACAATACATTGTAATCTACATTGCCCTGTAGAGAATCTACTGTTTATTTTATTAAATTATTTGTAAATAGCTACATGTAAAGTTAAAAATTCAAAAGTCAAATATCATTGTAAATTGTGCTCTAAAGAGAAGCATTCATTTCGAACGCGCTATCATATACAGTTGATTTTATAGGCCGGGCCTTTCTGCCTGTGCGGTGATAAAACTTCTCCAAAGCGCTTGTGATATTACGTTGTATGAAAGTGTTAACTTTAGTCAAAATCGGATTCCCACAATTATTCGATTTTTTCGATTTTTCGAGTTTTATCAGACGCATTCCGATACAAAATCTCTCGTGAGAAGACTCAGACACATCAAGTACCTTCATGTGAGATTTTAAAAAAATCGGCTCAGCCGTTTCCTTATCCAAAGGGAACGAAATCACACACAGAGACAAAGTCCATTATATATATATATATATATATATATATATATATATATATATATATATATATATATATATACAAAGGCAACACTAGTTATCAAGGTCCAGAGGCCACTTGAGGATAAGGGTTAAAGAGTGTGCAGTAGTCAATTGGACAATAAAGTGATCGTTAGAAATGGAAATTCGGTAAATTTGTTAACTTATATGGAACTGATCATCAAAAACTTGCTTACATTAGACTTGATGACAACCATATTGTAGTCAGCTGGAAAGCAAAAAATAGGAAGACAATTCCATAGGCGTGCAGTTCTAAGAAAGAAGCTTTTTTTCCTGGAATCTACGTTTAGGTTTAGGCACAGATAAAGAATGGGGGAAATTATTGATAGTGGTTTATGCTAGACGGCTGTTTCTTGTGAAAGTTTGACGAGGGAGGATCATAGATTGGAGCTCAGTCGAGCACTTGTCATGAAAATAACGATAAAACAGAGACAAACTTGCAACATCTCTTCTGTGAGAAAGCGGTTGGAGGGAAGAGAGAAGGGCATCCCCTACGAGGCTACGAAGTCTATTTTGAACTCTATCAAGGCGAAATAAGTCCTTTCTAGCCGCTCCTGCCCAGATGTGGACGTACCTGGCTGTTATATAGATAGAGAATTGCATCAGCAGTGAGATATCTACTGGATCGATAGAAGGATCCTACCATTTTTTTAGCGGCCTTGGCAAGGGATTTAATGTATGTGTTCCATTTATGATCAGAAGTAAAGGTCAAGCCCAAAAGCTTGTCAAAACATGAGGCATCCTCAAGACGAGAGCCATTCATTTCAACTGATGCCAGATGGAGATCAGAGCGTAGATCATGTAAAGATAAAAGCTTGGTTTTATATGCATTAAAAGTAAAAAGCCACCTCTTTCCCCATTGTACCACTTGCTCAAGATCAGAGGAGAGAGAATCGAGGAGAACTTGGTGGTTTACGGTCTTAGATGTGCTACCATAGAGTAGTGTCATCAGCATAACTGTCTACGAATGATTTACGGATGTGATTTGGAAGATCATTAATGTAGATCAGGAAGAGAGTTGGGCCCAGGATGAACCCCTACTACTGTGAGCTTCTGATGTCTGCCCATCAATCACTACTCTTATGAATCTCTGAGAGAGAAATGATTTAATAATTAAGAAGACATTTCCAGCTATACCGCAGCTAGAAATCTTATGAAGTAAACCTTTATCCAATACTCTATCAAAGGTTTTTGATATGTCAAGAGCGATTGCTCTAGAAAGGTTGCCTCCTTTGAGAGATTCGCTAATCCTATGAGATATAACTGGAAGCACATCTGCTGTAGATATGGCAGAACGGAAACCATATTGCGTGTCACTAGGAAGGTTATTTTTGCTGAGATGGTTGATTACTTCTATTTAACACAGATTCTAGCAACTTACTCATGATGCACAGGAGACTTATTGGCCTGTACTGAGAGAGAAATGAGTGATCACCTGAATTCTTAAACACAGGCCATCCAGGGTGATGGGAAGCAATTCTCCACGTATAAACAGTTTTGTAAGTATGGGCGCTAGTTCTGGTTGAAGTTTTTTTAGTACTATAATTGGAATACCGTCAGGGCCGGTTGCTTTACTGGAATCAAGGTATTAGATTAGCTTGGCAACATCACGTACAGATATTTATATATCACATAGCATGTTTTCTGATACAGGAGGAAATATTGGGGGTTGGCGGCCTTGGTCACAAAGGGTAGAATTAACTGCAAAGTTCTTGAAAAAGAGTTTGGCTTTGTCTGATGCTGACGAGATTACCTCAGGTCTATTGATGATAGTTGGGATAGAGCACACGCTTCTGTTCAGGATTCTGTTTGCTATTTTCCAGAGCTGGTGGGAACCAAACCGCTGCTCAGCTACTTTGGACTTAACGGACTGAGCATACAGCTGTCTTACGTTTTTTATTATTTGTTTACAGTAGTTGGTGGCAGTCTTGAAAGCAGTTTTAGTCTCAGTACATCTATTATGTTGAAAGCAATGGAAAAGGTGACTTTCTGGAGAGAACACGGCTGGCTATTAGGGTTTTGCTGGAGTTTTTCGAGAGTATGAAACGATCTATACCTACAATTAACTATTCCGTCGGGTCTGATACTATAGAGGACACATCCTTTTGAAACATGGAACGTGGAGGTAGATCTGATATAAATGTACGGAAGCTATCCCAGTCAGTTATAAAGTATCGATATACTGTACGATGGAGAAGTACATCTGAGGACTTATTACATTTCATTTTTATCTTAACTGATACAACAGAGTGGTCGGAAGTTCAAGTGGAGACAGAACGAAAGCTGAACACAGTTCAGGGCAATTTGTGATAAAAAAGGTCTAGGAGACTTGCATACTGGCCGTCTAGGAGACTTGCATACTGGCCGTCGGGTGGGTTCATGAACAATCTTAGTGATGTCATAAGCAATGGAGAAACAATGACAGAACCTCCCCTCATTATCGGTCTTGTTTGAGTGAGTTAACCATTTCACATTGTGAGCATTGAAGTCTCAAGAGACATGAATATTAGCTGAAAGATAAGCAGATAGGATGTGGTCAATTTTCTCAGATATGCTTTTAAAGATAGTAACTCCGCTGTTGTGAGGGCGATAGAGAGCAAATATAAACGCAGTAGTTTGAGCAAGTGCAACCCTGAAGCACATATAGGTAAGTTGGGATCTTCTCTGGAGATGTCCCTACCACATGGAAAGCGATCTTTAATATAAGCACATATTCCATGCCCGTGGCGATCCTGGGGGTCAGATTTGGAAGTTAAGTTAGAGTCTCCTTTCATTACGAACTCATCTAGGGAAATAGTCTTTCCAATGCCAGTTTCGCTTAGAATATATATAATGACTTTTCCCTCGCCTTTTGCCTTGTCTTATCTTTATAATTGTATAATTTTTAATTAATTTTTATTACTTTTTCCTCACTCCTTTCTTCCCCCTTTTTATTTCTTCCCTTTCTCTCTCTCTCTCTCTCTCTCTCTCTCTCTCTCTCTCTTCCTCTCTTTCTCTTGGCTTTAATATCCATATTTAATCACCAAAAACCATACCTTCCATGTTTATTCTTATTTTACCTTAAATCATCTGACGATATGGACGGATAATTTTTATCTTTTTTATTGAAATAATTTGTAATGAATCCATTTAATACACTTGAGGTTGTAATAATTTTAAAATATTTGGCTCTACTAACGTATTGGGCCTTTCATATCCTTATTTTTGTTACCACATATACCTCTTAATATATATATATATATATATATATATATATATATATATATGTATATATATATGTGTGTGTGTATTTATTTATCATACAACATGTGAAAGCATGTACAATCACCTACTCTCATCAGCCGTCACTCAGAGTGATAACACAGTTTCGGTAGCTCAAGGCGGTACTGCCATTCTTGATGCTACAAAACAGCTTTTGCCGCCGGACAGAGTAGCAAAATACAAAACAAACAGATCAACAAGGATAAATTATAACGTCTGTTCATGCTGAAATCTTTTCGCTTTCGACCAAATCCAGCTTGATGCATATTGAGCTGTGTTTTTGAGACAATCATAGGCAACTTTCAGATTGCGGCCCGTGTTTTCTATTTTTCTAAGAAACGAGATGACTGAGTGTTCTAGAAATTTACGACTACCAACATCAATAAGATTACATGGCATCTCCAAACTTTTCCACGTAGTGTATCATATTTGTTTTTTCTGTTCGTGTGCCTCTTCCTGGTTTTCCTCCCAAGGAAATGTAAATTTAACGAGGAAGACACTTTTCTTTGAATCAGCTACAATGTCTAGCCGCTTTTCTGTTTGGATTATGTGGACTGAACATTTTAGAAATGTCTCGAAGTCCACAGAAATTTTCAAGTCATTGGTTTCATTCAACAGCTTCATATTAGAAGTTTTTTCTTCCTCCCAGTGCATTCACCATGTTTGCGAAACTGAATTATGGGTTCATAACTGTAACAGGTTGATTATTTGCTTTCTGACATTGTGTTTTCAACAATTCCATAACACTTTGTTATGTCGCCATGTGTACATCTGAAGTAATTGTGGGTATGTAGATAGTAAATGGGTCAAGGCACCACGGTCATGTTTACACAAAAAAAACAAAAAAAACACAGGACTGAATCTGTATATCCACACAATTTTTGGTTGGTCGCATTTATATAGAAATGATATTGCCATTGCAATTAATAACTTCAAAGATAATTTAATTGATTCGATGCCATTCAAATTTGTCCATGCACATTATTTGGCATGAGTGACAGCAATGGATGTTCTTTACTCTTCTTGCAATATCCTAATCTTTTCTATAAGCATGTCTTTTTTCCTTTTGGATCCTCTTTTTTTTTCTTTTCTTTTTTTTTTTTTTTATTACATTTTCACCCCAAACAAGGCAAATTGCCACTTTGGTGTAGGGGGCTACTATCAGGGGCAACAACTACTGGGGTACTATGTAGGGATTTGGGCAGCAAGGTGTCGGTTCACGTTACACTTGAACTTCTGCACGTCAGTACTGTTGGGGAAGCAGGGACCTGGAATGGAATTCCAGAGTCTTGCGGTTCTGGGGAAGAAACTATTGGAGTAAAAAGATCTTTTACATCTAGGGACCTCTACAGTGTGGGGGTGGGATCTAGTAGCCTGTCGGGTTTGTCGAGGGTGCTCGCGTCGTGGGGGCACAAGTGATTGCAGTTCATCAGAGCATTCACCACTAAAATACTTGTAGAACAGGCAGAGGGATGCAACATTTCGTCGATGGGACAGAGGCTGAAGCTTAGATGCCAGTTCAGGGCCTATCAGATTTGCGACTCTCTTTTGAACCTTGTCAAGGAGCGAGAGACTAGTAGCAGATGCACCAGCCCAGATGTGGCAGCAATACTCCATACATGGGCGAATGGTGGCCTTATAGAGGTACAGAATACTTTCGGGTGTTAGTAGTTTTCTAGCACGGTAGAGAGAGCCTACCTTTCTTGCAGCGGCCCTGGCAATGCCTTCAATGTAATTGTTCCAACTCATGTTTCCTGTGAACGTTAGGCCAAGGAGTTTGAAAGATGGACTCTCAGATAAAGAGTCGTTGGCCATTGCTATTGGTGGTAGAGAGGGTTTCTTGTAATTATTGAATGAAACTAGTTTAGTCTTGGCAGCATTGAACGCGACCAACCACTTTTGTCCCCATTCCACTACAGATTGGAGGTCTTCCTCTAGTGTTTCTGCCATTTCTTTAGAAATGTGTTCATTCGTCTTCCTGTCGTGTCTGCCATAGAGTGTAGTGTCATCAGCATATATACCCATCTCAGAGGCAATGTTGTCGGGGAGGTCATTTATGAATATCAGGAACAATAGAGGTCCAAGGATAGAACCCTGGGGCACTCCCGCATTTATATCATATTGTTTAGATGTGCGACCGTCGAGGACTACCTGGATTTTTCTCTTATCTAAGAAGGATTTAATTATGTTAAGTATTCTACCAGTGATACCGTATGATCTGATTTTACTGAGGAGACCCTCATGCCATACCCTGTCAAAAGCCTTAGATATATCTAGAGCTACCGCTCTGCCTTCCCCCGCTTTGTCCAGTGATTGGTATATACGTTCAGAGATCACGGTGAGGATGTCTGCTGTGGAACGGGCTTGTCTAAATCCATATTGTTTGTCAGTCAGTAGTTTAGCATCTGTAAGATGATGGACTAGAGCATGGTTAATTATGGTCTCAAATATTTTGGCAAAAAGTGGGAGGAGGCTAATGGGGCGATAATTTGATGGGTCTGTCCTTTCGCCAGAATTCTTGAATACTGGTACAACAGAAGCAGTTTTCCAACAGCCCGGAAAGCAAGCTTCATTAAGACATTTGTTGTAGAGTTTGGAGAGAACTGGAGCTACTTCGGCTGAGCACTTTTTTAATAGCACAGCTGGGATAAGATCGGGTCCACATGCTTTTGAGGTGTCAAGGTTTTTTATGATAGCATGCACCTGAGCAGGGGTGGTTTTCAGATCGTCTAGTGTGGCGTCTGTCCGCATAGGAAAGTCAGGTAGGGGGTGGTTGGAAGGGTCCAGTGTGGAGTTTGAGGCAAACCGACTGGCAAGCATGTTAGCCTTGTCGGTTGCTTTGAGGAATACCTTGCTGTTTGTGCTGTCCAGTCCAACTTTATTGGCTTGAGTGATGCCTATTATGTCCATTCTGCCTCCTGTATGGTCTTAGTGGCCGAGGATTTTGTACCTGATTTCTCACTTCCCAATTTTTAACTCTTCCACCAGTGAAGATATCAGGAGCTATAGGTTTCTAGAATTGGTATATAAACCTACGTTTGAGAAACAAGGAGGTATTTCAAGCCACTTACGCAGGTGTGTCTTACAAAACTGTTGAATTCGTTCAATGCGAGATAATGCAATCTCATACATCTGTAAGGTCCCCAAAAGACGCGGTAGCGAATCATGTTGGTAGTACCAAACCTTCATCCTTCTGGGTAGATAAGTTTTTTAAGGTTATTTTCTGAATCTCTGTGCCTCAATGCCGATCAGTCAAGGGGTTGACGTCCAAGGTTTTTAAATGGAATATCCCTAACTATTGGGATCGTATCTCCCCCAATATTAAAATGGATTTCCCTAACAGATCCTCTGACTAACAAAAGGTACTTTCTGTGGCTTAGCCTTCACTCCTGCCCATGTGAAGAAGTCCTGATATTTTTGTAGCAACATCACTTTTGGATGAAAAAAGAATGGTGATGTCATCCATAAAACTCTAAATGGAGGAAGAATCAAATTTTCAGCAATCGTTACTCATCTTGACGTGTTTGCTGCACCATGCAATATGATTTCTATGCCTAGAACGAAAGGAAGTGGAGAAATCACACAACCCATCATAATGCCAATCTCAAAAACCTGCTACTTCGTGGTATAATTTTTTACAATAAATTTCATAAAGACTGAATTTTTAATGAAGATTTAATTATGATTTAACAAACCTTGCTATGAACTTAAAAAATGTTAACGGCCATTCGGATTAAGTGATGCGGAACTGAACCATATGTAATTCCGTTTTATCTTTTTGGGCTGATAGAATTGAGTTCCATATCATCTGTAAATGTTCCAAACATCCAGAGAAGCCGGGTATGCCTTCTGAACAGATGTATTTATATATTGATTGCTCATCAAGAAGGATATTATACGACGAGCAAGAATTCCGAAAAATATTTTCCCCCTCGGAGAGATATGGGGCGAATATGTGTGATATCTTTTGATTACATTTCCTTTGGTATCCAAATGACATCAGCTAGACACTATTCCTGCCGAAGTAGGACAGTAAGTTGCTTGAAGAGATATGGGAAGTTTTTATATAACTTATACGATATCCTAATCGAGCCTGGAGGCATACCAGCGTGGGTTTTATGGAGGAAATCTCGGACTTCGCTCAGTTTATTCTGCTATCCTTAACCATTATCATTAGATCTTTCAGTTTTCGCTAGTCTTTTAGAGAAGGTATTTAGATATTGCTCAATTCACCCGAATATATCATCCTCAAGTAACCCTCGAGTTCCTTCCTCGGTACATTACGCTCACAACTTTTTACATAATAGTGTGTATATATATATATATATATATATATATATATATATATATATATATATAAGTATATATATGAGTATATATATATATATATGAGTATATATATATATAAGTATATATATATAAGTATACATATATATAAGTATATATATATAAATATATATAAGTATATATATGTATATATATATATATATATATATATATATATATATATATATATGGGTGCAAAAAGTCTCTAACAAACTCGTCTCTAAATATTTGGTCAACAAACTTTACATTTGATATATAGTGTATTTGTGCCTGTAGCACATTTTTGATGAGGTTTTTAGCCGACAATATTTGCTGCCAAGGGGTCAAAATTGAAATCAAATCAGTTGACCTCGGAAGAGTAAACGAAATAAAACATTACTCCTACTGTTACTTTTGCGTTTGAGCAAAGTCGCTTAATTTTAAACCTTTTTTTATTCATCTGTCGATAGCTCAGACGGTAATGACGCTGGAGAGCGAAATTTACTATTATAAAAAAGTCACGTTATATGTGAGTGTCAATTCCTTTCTCATAGGTTTCCGAACGGTTGAGCTAATCTTTTGCAAAGATACAAATGAGAAATATAACAGAATTAAACTATAATATTCATGAGTATTCTATGACCGGACAACGCGAAGCGGTCCGCTAGTTATATATATCTATCTATCTATCTATCTATATATATATATATATATATATATATATATATATATATATATATATGTGTGTGTGTGTGTGTGT
Source organism: Euprymna scolopes (assembly GCF_053919585.1). Classification (NCBI taxonomy): domain Eukaryota; kingdom Metazoa; phylum Mollusca; class Cephalopoda; order Sepiida; family Sepiolidae; genus Euprymna; species Euprymna scolopes. Next base: position 73,997,302 of record NC_136482.1, on the reverse strand, counting down.
GTGTGTGTGTGTGTGTGTGTGTGTGTTTGTGTGTGTATATATATATGTAAAAGTGAACGTGTCTGTGTGTCTGTCTGTGTATCTGTTTGTCTGTCTGTGTACGTTTCCCTAAGCAAGTCAAAATTAAATGATTTGACCTTTGAGAACTCTACTAAACTCCTCTGACAATTTTGGGTCTAAACACATTAAATTTTAGATATAGGTTCCTTGGGCATTGATCTAACTTAATAGCTCGATTTGAACCACAAAACAATAAAGGTTAAGGGGTCATAATGGGGGTCCAAGTTAAAAAAATTTACCGTTTTGTTTGTTTTTGTTTTTTTGTTTTTTGCTCATCATACACCTCCAAACACCCAGGCAACATCGGGCACGCATGCTAGTATATCTATAAAAGCTAACGTGTCTGTGTGTGTACATTTTCCTATGCAATAACTCTGTCAATTTTAAGTCTACAGACTCGACATTTGATATACAGGGTACTGAGATTTGGGAAAATCTTTGTGATCGGTTTTCCGTCAGAAATTTGGCTGTAAAGGGTCAAAGTTCAACGATTTGACCTTTGAGAACTCTACCAAACTCCTCCGACAATTCTGAGTCTAAACACTTGAAATTTTAGACATGATTAATAACTTGATTTTAGCCCAAAACAATAAATGTTTAAGGGGTCATAATAGTGGTCAAATTTTTTAAAAAAATTGACCGCTCCGGTCTCTATCAAATTACTCAGAAAATATTTGTCAATGAATTTGAAATTTCACATAAAGGGCATTCAGAGATAGGACAAGCATTTTAATCGTTTTGGGTCGAAAATTTAAGTTACCAATATATAAATGTATGCATGTATGTTTGCATATCTGCCTAAAACTTTCGTCAGAGGCGACGGATTTTTACAAGATCAGTATTGTTTTGAAGTTCGACCTTTTAGACGATAAATATCGAAAAATTGGCTAAAAACATTAATATATTCACCTTCAACTGAGCACTTATCTACAGGGCGTCGCTTTTTCGCCGATATTTTCAAAAGTGATTCTCTCCTTTCAATTGTCTAGCCTTAATACATCACTTCCGGTTTGACGTCAGTTTTTTTCCCCGCTCTTTTTCTCCTTTGCGGTACAGGATCGAGCCTGCTTTCCTGCTACGCGGGGATTAAATGCGAATATATATATATATATATATATATATATATATATATATATATATATATATATATATATATATATATGCATTAGTTTGTTCAGTTACCTAAGGGCATGAAATGTGAAACACTCTACGTATATAGATTCAATTATATATATATTTCACAATGGTAAACTTAAAATATATTATAAATATTAAAGAGATAATATTTACAAGTAAAATAAACTCAGCCAGATGTAAAAGCTCAATAAAACCGACTTATCTTGTGTTTCCTTTTTTAAAATTAAATGTTTTTAACTCTTTTTCAAGATGTCTTTTAACATGTTTTATAAATCATTTGTTCATATATATATATGTTATAGTTATTATTGTTCATATATATATATATATATATATATATATATATATATATATATATATATATGTTATAGTTATTAAGTTTGATCCATGTCCAAGATACCTCTATCTAAAATTTCAAGTGTTTAGACCTAAAATTGTTGGAGGAGTTTGGTAGAGTTCTCAAAGATCAAATCGTTGAACTTTGACCTTTTAACAGCCAAATTTCTATCTGAAAACCGATCACCAAGATTTTCCCAAATCTCAGTACTCTTTATATCAAATTTCGAGTTTGTAGACTTAAAATTGACAGAGTTATTGTGTAGAGAAATGTACACACACACACCCACAGAAACACACACACACAGACGTTCACTTTTATATATATATATATATATATATATATATATATATATATATATATATATGTGTGTGTGTGTGTGTGTGTGTGTGTGCGCGTGTGTGTGTGTGTGTGTTAATAATGATTTCGATTTTCTTCTTGCCAGTACAGTTCCAATACAAACGTAGTGTAACACCCACAAAACTATATATTTCACTCTCATCATGTACAGAATTAGTAAAGCGTTTTGCGAAAATATTGGTGCATTTTATTCAGTTAAAAATTATTTCTACAATTATAGTAGCAAACACTTTCAGGCTCAATGCATGAAATCCTCCCACTCATTTCAACTCACAGCCAGAAGATTCTTAACAGATTGGATTATTTTTACAGCACCATTTCTTTTTGGATATCCAGATGTCATTAACCTATTGCAACATTATTATATGTACATTCAACAGACGATTCACATTAATTCCATTTCTTCAAACTAATAGAAAATCATTCAGCAATTAAAAATTTGAAAAAATGAACTTTTATGTTTCCTTTCTTTTCGTCTGGTTGGAAATGGAAACATGATTTCACTCTTTTCTTCTTTAATCTTATACCAAGCTAAAACGTAGTTAGAATTTTACGAAAACTGGATGATTAGCGATCCCGATGTTTGGCCATAGTTGATGCATTTTCTGACATTAGTAAACATTTTTTCTAATTACCTGTTCACGTGTTTACTTTCCGTATTAAACACTGTGTATTTTGATAGGCGAGTTCTTTTAAAATAGATAATTGCTATCTATTGAACTAGAAAATCAGAAATCTGTTATTTGTCAAAGCAAATAATGGAAATCGTATGCCTTTGACTAATTAAGGCACGCCACTATTACTAGTTACTACGAATGTAACGTTTCTACTTTGTGAGAAATTTCACATACAAGCGCCATCTTTCTTTTAGGCCGGCCATACAGCTCTAGTAGCCGGTCTGTGATTGGTTTAAATTTGAATGTGTCAGGTGATTTGACTTGGCGCCTTTTTTGTATTCATGCGTTTATTTTTCAGTCTAAGAAAAAACACGGAACGGGATAGACTCAACCAGCGGTTCTCTCTCTAGGGAGCCAAGACAATTCCTTCATGGACACCAAACAGTCGATAAACGAAGGACATATCTCTAAAGGTATTACTTCTTAACCAGCTTTTTAAACGAGTTAAAAATAACCAGACATTTTCAATTTGATAAAAGTTCCATTATAGTATATTTATTATGGGGTGGAGCTGGAACGGTTTAACATCCCAGCTCGACCTAGATAAAGACAAAAAGTATCCATGCATTAACATCGGAGGGGAGACTATCTTCAAGTACTATCCTAAGCCGTGAATGGGGCAACGGACTTAACACTAAGTAGATATAACTAAGTCCTTCTCACCTTTTTCTTCTTCTTTCTCAATGGAGAGTAGATAATGCATGTGGATGTGTTATCGGCAACTCCAGTAACTCTCGCTTCTCCTTTTTTGTCCTTTAGTCCTCATTTCCAATGAGTGATTTTTCTGACAAAAGGGTGAAGAAAAAGATGCTTTCTAGGTCGGTAGTGCTTTGTAAAGAGTAGCCTGAGATGTCGGAAAATTTCTGTTTCTATGTCTATCATTGTGGTCATGTCATTAGTAAGGGTGCTGGAGGTAAACGTTTCATCTAGGCTGACATTACACGCCTGATAGTCAGGAACCCAAACCTTGGATTAACCACTAAGGAGGCTGTCCTATCAGCAAGTGCAAAGCACCGGGGCTGCTGTATTGCCATTTGGTGAATGCATTCTGGACCATACAGCAGTTTCTGGCAGGGCCTCTCGATGCCATACTAGTAGGTAATTGTTACGGCTTTACCTTGTCATGTGCCACAAAAAAAAATTTATTGTCTCTCAATCGCAATCAACCTCAATCATCACAAATCTCCAAAAAAGAAACACGAATAAACCTAGAACCCCATCAACCAACATAGACCCCTACTACCAGGTCTCCTTCTCCATCAGGGGTCTACGTTCCAACCTTCCAGAGGTTGAAACGCAATTACAGGAGACGAAACCGGACATATTCTTTCTAAGTGAAACTGGCATAGGGCCAACCACTTGTCTAGACGAATTCATAAATAAAGGATACTCCAACTTAACATCTAAATCTGACCCCCAAGATCGACATGGGCATGGAATATGTGACTACATCAAAGATGGCTTTCCATGTGGTAGGGATATCTCCAGAGAAGACCCTAATTTACCTTATATGTGCTTTCGGGTTGCACTAGCTTACACCACTACATTTATATTGGCCCTCTATCAACCCCACAACAGTGGGGTTACTATCTTTAAGAACATATCTGAAAAAATTGACCACATCCTCTCTGCTCATCCTTCGGCTAACATTCACATTTGCGGTTACTTCAGTGTCCATAATGTGGAATGGCTGAGCCACTCAAATAAAACCGATGACGAGGGGATGTTTTGTCATGATTTTGCCATTGCCTATGACCTCACTCAGATTGTTCGCGAACCCAGCCGTGTGCCCGATACACCCGGTCAATATGCAAGTCTTCTAGACCTTTTCCTCACAACTTCCCCTGAGCTGTGTTCATGTTCCGTTCTATCTCCTCTGGGATCTTCTGACCACTCTATAGTAGCAGTTAAGATAAAAATGAAATGTATTAAGTCTTAAGACGTACCTCTCCACCGTACTGTATACCGATACACTATGGCTGACTGGGACAGCTTTCGTACATTCATATCTGACCTACCTCTGCATTCCATGTTTAAAAAGGATGTATCCTCTATAGTATCAAACCTGACTGAATGGTTAATTGTAGGCATGAACCGATTCATACCATCCAAAAAATTCCAACAAAAACCTAACAGCCAGCCATGGTTCCCCCCCCCTGAATGTGCTACTGCCATCGCGCACAGAAATCACTTGTTTCATAGCTACCAACGTAACAGATATACTGAGACTTAAGACGCTTTCAGGACTGCCAGCAATCACTGTAAAAGAGTAATAAAACATGCAAGAGAGTTATATGCTCAGTCTGTTAAATAAAAAGTAGCTGAGCAGCGGCTTCGTTCCCACCAGTTCTGGCAAATAGCAAACAGGATCTTGAACAGAAGCGTGCGTTCTATCCCAACTATCATCAATGGACCTGAGGCCATCTCGTCAGCATCAGACAAGGCCAGACTATTTGCCAAGAACTTTGAAGCTAATTCTACCCTATGCAACAATGACCATCAACTCCCTGTATTTCGTCCTATAACAGACAACACTCTATGTAACATACACATATTTGTGCGTGAAGTCGCCAACCTAATCAAGAACCTTGATTCCAGTAAAGCAACTGGCCCTGACGGCATTCCAGTTATAGTGCTGAAAAAGCTCTAATCAGAATCGCCCCCATACTTACAAAACTGTTTAAGCGTTTCCTTAAGGAGAAGTGCTTTCCAACACCCTGCAAAACCTCATCGGTATGCCCTGTATTTAAGAATTCAGGTGAAAAGTCATCTCCCTCTCAGTACAGACCAATAGGTCTCCTGTGTGTCATGAGTAAGTTGTTGGAATCCATATTAAATAAAGAAGTAGTCAACCACCTCAACAGAAACAACCTTCTTAGTGACATGCAATATCTACAAGCAAGATCTACAGCAGATGTGCTAACAGTTATATCACATAGAATTAGTGAATCTCTTGACAAAGGTTTCCTTTCCAGGGCAATTGCCCTTGACATATCGAAGGCCTTCGATAAGGTATGGCATAAGAGCCTACTTCACAAGATTTCCAGCTACGGTATTACTGGAAATGTTTTCTCAATCATTAAATCATTTCTCTCTGATAGGTTCTTTATCTTTAGTTTGAATTCCTATTGTTGGAATGTTAGCTCGTTGTTCCTTTGGAAGGATCTATGATGATCATGGAAAACACGGCGAGAACGATAGTGCCTATAATCAGGCATAATGTGAGCCTCTTAGGACTCAAGATGAAATGAGAGAAGATCGAATATTTGGATAATAACATGCCGAAAAGTTATAGAATGTCCTCCTTGATTTGAATAGGTTAAGCAACATAAGTTGTCTCTGCTTGTTTTTTTTTTACGTGGGAGTCACCACTTATCAAGGCCCGAAGGCCACTCAGGGATAAGGGTTATTGTGTGTACAGTAATCAATGAGATAGTATTGTAGTAATCATTATTATTAGGGGGTTTGATAGAGTACCTTACTTAAGGGGGCGATTTGTCAGGAGTTTGTTTATGCTGGACTTAAAAACGTCCAAGTTATAGTCAGGTGGGAAACAGGCAAGCGGTAGAGAGTTCCACTGGCGTGCAGTTCTAAGAAAGAAGCCCTGCTCATGGAATCTACGTTTGGATTTAGGCACAGATAAAGAGTGGGGAAATTATTGACAGTAGTTTCAGCCAGACGGGTGTTTCTCGTGAAAGATTGGCGAGGGGGAGACGAGGGATTGGAGCTCAAACGAACACCTGCCATGGAAATAACGATAAAACAAAGACAAGCTCGCAACGTCTCTCCTGTGGGGGAGAGGTTGCAGGGAAGAGAAAAGGGCATATCCCACTAAACTACAAAATCTATTTTGTACTCTGTCAAGGCAGGATAGGCTGTTTTTAGCAGCTCCTGCCCAGATGTGGCAGCAGTACTCCATCCTTGGACGTACTTGCCTTTTATACAGATAGAGAATTGCATCAGTAGTGAGATATCTTCTGGAGCGGTAGAAGGACCCCACCATTTCTCCAGCGTCCCTGGCAACAGATTTGATGTACGTGTTCCATTTCAAATCAGGAGTGAAGATCAAACCCGGAAGCTTGTCAAAACGTGGAGCCTCCTCAAGACGAGAGCCATCTATTTCAATTGATGCCAGATGGGGATCAGAGCGTTGATGATGTAAAGATAGAAGCCTGGGTTTGGATGAAATAAAAGTGACCAGCCACCTCTTCCCCCATTGTACCACGTGCTCAAGATAAGAGGAGAGAGAATTAGGTTTGTCATTTACGGCCTTTGATGTGTTGCCATAGATAGTCGTGTCATCAGCATAGATGTCAACGAATGATTTAAGTGTGTGTTTTGGGAGATCATTGATGTAGATCAGGAAGAGAGTTGGGCCCAGGTTGGACCCCTGAGGGACTCCAGCATTAATACTGTGGGCCTCTGATTTCTGCCCATCAACCACTACTCTTATGAACCTATCAGAGAGAAATGATTTAATGATTGAGAAAACATTTCCAGTAATACTGTAGCTGGAAATCTTGTGAAGTAGGCCCTTATGCCATACCTTATCGAAGGCCTTCGATATGTCAAGAGCAATTGCCCTGGAAAGGAAACCTTTGTCAAGAGATTCACAAATCCTATGTGATATAATCGTTAGCACATCTACTGTAGATATTGCAGAGCGGAAACCATATTGTGTGTCACTAAGAAGGTTGTTTCTGTTGAGATGCTTGACTACTTCTTTATTTAATATGGATTCCAACAACTTACTCATGACACACAGGAGACCTATTGGTCTGTACTGAGAGGGAGATGACTTTTCACCTGAATTCTTAAATACAGGGCATACTGATGAGGTTTTGCAGGATGTTGGAAAGCACTTCTCCTTAAGGCAACGCTTAAACCGTGTTGTAAGTATGGGGGCAATTCTGATTAGAGCTTTTTCAGCACTATAACTGGAATGCCGTCAGGGCCAGTTGATTTACTGGAATCAAGGTTCTTGATTAGGTTGGCGACCTCACGCACAGATATCTGTATGTTACATAGAGTGTTGTCTGTTATAGGAAGAAATACATGGAGTTGGTGGTCATTGTCGCATAGGGTAGAATTAGCTTCAAAGTTCTTGGCAAATAGTCTGGCATTGTCTGATGCTGACGAGATGACCTCAGGTCCATTGATGATAGTTGGGATAGAACGCACGCTTCTGTTCAAGATCCTGTTTGCTATTTGCCAGAACTGGTGGGAAACAAGCCGCTGCTCAGCTAGTTTTGATTTAACAGACTGAGCATATAGCTCTCTTGTGTGTTTTTTACTCTTTTACAGTGATTGATGGCGGTCCTTAAAGCAGCTAAAATCTCAGTACATCTATTACGTTGGTAGCTATGGAAAAAGTGATCTCTGTGCACGATGACAGCAGCACATTCAGGGGAGAACCATGGCTGGCTGTTAGGTTTTTGTTGAAATTTTTTTGATGGTATGAATCGGTCCATGCCTACAATTAACCATTCAGTCAGTTTGATACTATAGAGGACACATCCTTTTTAAACATGGAATGCAGAGGTAGGTCAGATATGAATGTACGGACGCTGTCCCACTCAGCCATAAATTATCGATATACAGTACGGTGGAGAGGTACGTCATTTTTATCTTAACTGCTACAACGGAGTGGTCAGAGGATTCCAGAGGAGATAGAACGGAACATGAACACAGCTCAGGGGATGTTGTGAGGAAAAGATCTAGAAGGCTTGCATATTGACCGGGTGTATCGGGCACACAGGTGGGTTCGTGAACAATCTGAGTGAGGTCATAGGCAATGGCAAAGTCATGACAGAACCTTCCCTCATCATCTGTTTTATTTGAGTGAGTCAGCCATTCCACGTTATAGAGATTTAAGTCATAGCAAATGTCAATGTTAGCCGGGGGATGAGCAGAGAGGATGTGGTCAATTTTCTCAGATATGCTCTTAAAGATAGTAACCCCACTGTTGGGGCGGGGGGGGGCGATAGAGAGCCAATATAAATGCAGTGGTGTAAGCTAGTGCAGCCCGGAAGCACATGTAAGGTAAATTAAGGTCTTCTCCGGAGATATCCTTACCACATGGAAAGCCATCTTTGATGTAGGCACATATTCCATGCCCATGGCGATCTTGGGGGTCAGATTTAGATGTTAAGTTGGAATATTCTTTAATTATGAATATGTCTAGAGAAGTGGTTAGCCCTATGCCAGTTTCACTTAGAAAGAATATGTCCGATTTCGTCTCCTGTAATTGCATTTCAACCTCTGGAAGGTTAGAACGTAGACCTCTGATGTTGGAGAAAGAGACCTAGTAGTAGGGGCCTACGTTGGAAGTTCTAGGTTTATTCGTGTTTCTTTTTTGGAGATTTGTCATGATTGTTGAGGTTTTGGGGTTTGTGAAGCAAGTCGGTAGTCATGGTTGGCGCAGGAGAGAGGGGGAAAATAAGAGAGAAAAGAGACAAGAAAATTTTTTTATGTATATCTGGATATATATGCGTGTGTGTATGTATGTGTGTGTATGTATGTATATATGTCTATATATGCGATACACTTGGCACTGAAAATAAGGTAAAGCATAACCATTATCCAAAACACCATCTTAGACACCCACTCCTTATATATCTAAACTTTACGAAACTACAAGAACCCCTGACTCATTATAACTTAACCACCACCTCCATAACTTTTAACCTTTAAACCTTCAGATCCCCTATATCGGTGCAACCTCATTTAAACTCTTAAATATCCTACTAACTCTATAACTAGAAATATAATTGTGAATACTCCAGCCTAATTAATAACTCTTACTACTTATATTTATATTTCTGAGACATATACTTTTAACCACTATGTACATAAGTGGTATTATAACTGATCCCCAAACCTATTTACATCTTCACTACATTTAATTTACAATCATCATTCTTCTCCCCCTTTCTCTTAATATCTCTATTATTTTTACTTTTTATTTTTATTTTTATTTACACTTATGTAATATTTTACAATTGACTCAATATGCCCATATGTATGTAGTTCTGTCTGCATTGCTTGTGTTTTGTGTGCGTATATATGTATGTGACAACTTATACTAATACCTAACATTGGTAATTCTGTTACATCTGACCCCTAATATTAGATACCCCGAACTAGTATATTAAACCATATAATCACCTCAGCACATTATCCTAGCCCCCCATTTATCTCTTTCTGTATCTAAATCTACCTAAACATTAGGACCTACCAGCCATTATAACTTAACCCCTACCTGATGAACACTTATATCCAGGTAACTCCATACAGACTCCCAAATATTAAACCAACGACATGTATTGGAACATATTTTATCATCCATCTACCTAACCTCACCTTATTAATTATACCTATTTATATATCCTAACTTTATTTTATTTACTTATTATAGATATGCATATGTCTATATATGTATGATCAAAGTTTCATTTCATTTGGACGAAACACTAAGAAACGGGGTCTAATTAGAGTTGGGGCCCGTTTTTTGGGGGGGGTCATCATGTACTACACTAGTTGTTCCAAAAAGTGAAAAAAAAATCTTTGAGAGGATGATATCATAGCTACAGAAGAGACACTATACAAGCCCACTCTCAGGAAATAAAAAGAAGGCAATGTCTGGAAGGATGGTTTAATGATAAACGATCATATACTTCAGTGTTTACCAATAAGTGACGCCTATAGCTCTTGTGAGCTGCTATATCGTGTGACTGTTGAAATAATTATATATCCCTCAAATTCTGAATATATATATATATATATATATATATATATATATATATATATATATATATATATATAATTATTCAGAATAATGAAATACAATAAATCTACTGGTGTGCAAATCCAGTGATTATCGGTCTTACAAAATATTATTGGATGTAATATTTTATATAAGACTATCCCAGCTAAATGAAATTGTTCAATAGAGCAAATAAACCATCATTTAGGAATTTAAAATTTGTGATTTGAAAAATGTAACTCTCAAATATAGACATTTTATTGAATGCAAGACAAAGAATACAGTACAGTAAAATATATTTCCTTAACCCATGAGTTTTCCATGTTTATACCTGTCCTTGGAGGAAAATATTAGCGAATATTATAAAAGGTTTGCACCTGATTTGCTAAAATTAATAAACATAAAAAATTAAATTAAATGTTTTAAAAGTTTTTAAATCATTTTAGCTACATATAATAAGGGAAATTGGATATTGATGCAGCAAAAAAAATCTTCAAATCAAAGGTGTATTCTAAATCATGTAATGGAAGTTCTTGGTATTCAGCAGGTAAAATGATCCAACGCTTATTGTAATAAATCAAAGGAAGCTAGTAACAATTCAATATATACATATTTTCACAGTTTTTCTTTAGTTTGATTGGATATCCGGCAAATCTTTGATTACATCAATCCGGTAAATTTTGTTTCATATATCAGTTTCAAAATTCAGTTCAAGTTTTCTATTTTGTGAATAAAAACAAAAAAATATATGTAGACAGGCAAATAGAAATAAATATAAATTAAATGAAAATGGAAATAATTGAATAAAAATGAAATAAATAAAAGAATTGTTTATCAAACCAAAGAAAAATGGTCTTTAAAAATCAGATGCAGTTTTTGTTATCAGATTAATATGTGTAAGTAAGCGTGTTAAAGCTAAGATATAAAAGTTAAAATGGGTGGAAAGAAAAGAAAAGAAAAAAGAAAAAGTAAAAGAAAGCAAGAAAAAAACCTTCTTAATATATAATGCTGAAATTTATAGTAAAATCCAACGTATATACTTAATGATAATAATATTTAACTGAAATCTTAGAGTTTGATTAATTTGTGAAAATATTGCATAAATTAACAAGGTGTATTAACTTAAAAAATATAATAATAATAATGATAAGAAGAAGAAGAAGAAGAACTATGATACCAATAATATTAGTAGCCTTAAAACAATGATAATGATAAAATAAAATAAAAATAAAAAATAAAAATAACAATAAAAATAATAATTATTATTATTAATATAATTATAATATTACTACTAATAATCATAGCAATAATAAAAGTAGCACTTATAATAACAGAAATAATAATAATGATAGTCTTAATAATAATAATATAATATAATATTAGTCTAAAAAACGATGATAATAATATTAATGAAAATGATGATAACAATATTCATGACAATATAATTTATAATAATAATAATAATATCAATAATAATAATCATTACAATAAGTAATACGTTTGTATAATAGAACCACTACTACCAATGCTACCACTAAAACAATAATAAAATAATAACGATAATAATAATAATAATAATAATAATAATAATAATAATAAAATATAATAGTACTAATAATAATAACGGTAAAAACAATAACTATAATGATGATAGTAATAATAATAATAATAATAATAATAATAATAATAATAATAATAATAATAATAATAATAAAGTTTATGACGATAAGGATTATATCTGTATAATACTACTACCACCACCATAAATGCCACCACTAAAACAATCATAAGATAAATTATAATAAATATGCATATATATGCACACACATACACACACACATATAAAGATATAAATACACATACATACACACATGTATATATGCATATATATATATATGCATACACATGCTCATATACACACATACACATTCGTACATATACATATATATATACATGTATATACATATATATATATATATATAAAACAGTAGCAGTAATAATAATAATAATAATAATTCTGATTTCGTTTATCAACGTCTCTCTGGAAAGGGATGGGATTCATTTCCAGATTTACCTTAATCCCAGCCTCAAACAAGGAGCTTCAAAGATCAAGGGTTTTCCTAAGGATGTTGGTGGTACCTACAATTGCAGAGGTCTGATGGTCGCCTAAAACATCGGGGAATTGTAGTTTTCTCAATTGTCCTTTCAGACGACTTCATACAATAATAATAATAATAATAATAATAATAATAATAATAATAATAATAATAATAATAATTACCATCTCAAAATTCTAGAAACTATATATATATATTAAGACTCTGAGACCTTCTCTTTGCAAACAAAAAGAGAATCTCTTAGGGCTTAATCTGGTTTCTATTTAATAATTAATTAACCCCCCTCTTTATTTTTATACATATATTCCCCCCTATTCTTTCATCTCCGATTCATTGTTCCCCCCCTTTTCTTTTTAAAACGTAATTAAGCTCGATTTTAGCTCTCTTGAGCGAGCTTCGAAACCGGTCAGCTGACACATTAATTTTTATTTTTTAATTTCACAATCTTAAATAAATAATGTTTTCGAACAAGTTATAATTTGGTTTTTACATAGCCTTTATATATATATATATATATATATATATATATATATATATATATATATATATATATATATATATGAGGGATTGAAACCTTTGCAATTCCCAATAAATATAGCTATCAACAGATCTCAGCTTTTATAGATTCATTTTACATCATTCATTACGAAGTACACATGATTTAATTTTATGCCAAATAGAGTATGTAATTTGCCAGAAATATTGATTACAATTTAAAAACAAAAATAAAAATCTGTCTGCGAAATTATCTAATTATCTAAATTACCTATTTCCAGAGAGGCAAAATGGCGTCAAAATCACGCCATCTTGTGTAAACGAATAGAAGTCGAGTGACGTCACTGAACTTATAATAACAATCATCATGACAGCCGATGTACGGTAGACGACATTCGTTTGAGGATTAAAACGTCGCTATTAAAAGGAAAAAGTAAGAAGAATTCGGATAACATTATTACAAACGTACTCAATGTTTTTCCTTACTATAACGTACATGAATATATTGTTAGAAAATATATATAGGTCATGTCATGTGCTACTGGTGCCATGTAACCCAGTACTACCTGTCTTATGGTCGGGTCACCGGCGACTAAACTGGTACCCCCACCAGACTTGTTTGATGAGGAGGGTGGCTAGTCTCCCTGAAGGATTAAAAACAAGACCTTCCAAAGGGCGAATGAACCCTTTTTCGGGGTCAACGGCCAACTAGCACCGTGTGTGTTTGTGTGTATGTTGGAGTGGAGAGAACTCCTGTAAGCCGTGGTGAAAGCAAGCTTTCTAGGAGAAGCAAATCTCTGATTTAAAAAACCATAAAGCGGGAGACCAGTTCTCGCATTAAGCTGGTCTGCAGTTTAACTTGTTGCTGGCTATCTTGCTCTTGCTTGTTGCTGGATCTCAACATTTTGAACCGAGAGAGAGAGAGAGAGAGAGAGAGACTTAGCTGTCGTACAAAGCTAAGACTCTGTAACATCATCTGTGTATAGATACTCCCTCAGGCATTTGTCTATAAAAGTGGTCCTGTGGCGATGGAAAAGTCGTGACGCGTGAAGGCTTGAAATGCTGGAAGCATGTAATAATTGATCTCAATGACCATCTTCAGTGTCATGCCTGCTTGAGCGTGTGAATTCACCGGTAGGACTAATAAAAGTTATTTTGGGGCTTATAGACTTTAAGTGTCTGGGGGAGTGGCACTCGTCTGACAAGACGTTGCAATGATCATATATATTTTTTTTCTAGCAATATATTCATGTACGTTATAGTAAGGAAAAACATTGAGCATGAATTTATGATTGTCTAATCTATTTTATTATAATTTACAAGGACAAAATATTCAAATATATAATATACACCCTGGGTACTTCGGCTAGTATACGGCGTTTCCAGGGTGTATATATTTGATTATTTTGTCCTTGTAAATTATAATAAAATAGATTAGACAAACATAAATTCATAATGGTGAATGCATTTATTTTTATGAAAATCATATTCACGGAAATAAACTATAAGCCAAGTATTGTTTTTAAAATAATAAGCCAAGTATTGTTTTTAAAATAATAAGCCAAGTATTGTTTTTAAAATAATAAGCCAAGTATTGTTTTCAAAATAATAAGCCAAGTAGTGTTTTTAAAATAATAAGGCAAGTACTGTTTTTAAAATAATAAGCCAAGTATTGTTTTTAAAATAATGGGCAACAGAACTGAGAATTAGACCTCTGTCGTTCAAGATTTTCTTTATAATCATAAACTGTATTCGTCTTCTATCGTGATGCATTTCATTGATTCATTCATTACAATGAATTTTGAATTTTGTAAAGAAGACTGCAAAATATGAAGAAAGGAATTTTACTCAAAATCTAATGGTTATTTATAATTTATTAGTTACGATAAATTCTGTTTTGTGTGAAAATAAACGTCTATTTTTTTATTATAATTGTCTTAAAATCGTTTGAAAGCAGTAAATGTTTCAGGAAAATTTTCTACAAAAAAAAAACAAGAACACGCATGCAATTTTATCAGAAATTTTATAAGAAAAATAAAAAAATAAGAACGCAAGCATTCGGAAAATTTACATGTTTTTGTTTGAAATTAATATTTGCTTATCTAATCGATAAATGAATGACATATATATACGCATGTTTTCGTATATGTAATGTACTGTCCGAAATTCTTATTTCTGGAAATAAAAAATAAAAATAAAATAAACGCACGCATTCAGAAACGTTAGAAGTTTTGTATGAAGTAAATATTTGTTTATCTAATCGGTTAAAGAAGAAAGAAGATGTATAGATATGTATTCGTATATTTGAGTTAACGTCTGAAATTGTTATGTCTTTATAAATAAAGGAAAAACGATGTTGAAATTATTTTAAAAAGAAAAGAAAACGCAAGCATTCGGAAACGTAAGAATCTGTGTTACTTGGATTGTGTACGAACTATGCTGAAATAAGAACGTTATAATGTAGAAAGCCATTTTAACATAGGGGGGTTGTTAACTATTCTGCACTTTCACCTAACACTTTAATAATAAAAAACATTATAAAATTGTAATTTAACTTTAAAATCATATCTGATATGTAACATGGTGCGTACACTGAAGAAACACCGAAGTTTTCTTTCATATTAATATTCGTTTATCAAAATTTTTCTTTCATATTAATATCTGTTTATCAAAATTTTTCTTTCATATTAATATTTGTTTATTAAAAATTTCTTTCATATCAATATTTGTTTATCAAAATTTTTCTTTCATATCAATATTTGTTTATCAAAATTTTTTTTTTCATATTAATATTTGTTTATTAAAATTTTTCTTTCATATTAATATTTGTTTATCAAAATTTTTCTTTCATATCAATATTTGTTTATCAAATTTTTTTTTTCATATCAATATTTGTTTATCAAATCGGCCCAAGAATAATAAAAAAGACATAAAGATAGGTCTGCCTATATTTTAATTATCGTCGTAAATGCGTATTTCTTTAAAAATAAAGAAACAACGCAAGCATTCCAAACGTTAGAATGTTTGTATGAAATTAATATTTGCTTATCTTATTGGTGACAGAATAATAAAAAGGATATATATATATATATATATATATATATATATATATATATAAATATATATATATATATATATATATATAAGTATGGCAATATATTCAATTTACCATCTGAAATTCTTATCTTTACAAAAAGAGGAAAGGAGAAACTATTTCGAAAAATCTATGTAAATAATGGAAATTATTTGTAGAAATAAAAAGGAAACAGGGGAATTAATTTAAAGAAAAGGTTTAAAAATGAATATACTTACAATATTATAACGTCGATTGGCATTTGTATCGATGCGGGGTCGATGAACATAAACTTTATAAAGTTTATTTGATTTCTGAGCAAAATCAAATTTTATTTAATTTCGTTTTAAAAATAAAAGGCAGGAGAACCTCTGTTTATATTTGAATGATTGCTTTCGTGTCAACTAATCATGCGTTGAAAAAGTCTCGTAGCTGTGTTTTGTTTGTAATAGATGGCAAACAATCTGACTATTCGAGGATTTTCCTCAGGTGAAAATGAATACATGTTTTAGTTTTGTTTTTGCTGTTATGAAAATCATACTCGCGGAAATTAATTATTCTACTGTAAGTGAAGTGTCGAAGGTAACTGAGTCCATGTACGGTTATCATGGATGTAAAATATAAAGTACATGAGGCATTGTATCTGATTAGATATTAAAAAAAAATTTAGAATTAAACCTGTATTTTTTGTCATCATCTTTTGTGTAAGAAAGCTCCATCAGAAAAATTAAAAATAATAAAAACGCATGCATTCGGAAACATTTGCAGTTTTTGTTTGTTGTTAATATTTGTTTATCTAATGGATAAATGAATGTTAAGTCTGCAAGAAACACACCCATTCGGAACGTTAGAATTTTTGGTACTTGTGCAATGTACGAATTATGCTGCAAAATAACGTTATTATGTAGAAAGTCATTCTTAACATGGGAGGGGGCTTTTTAACTGTTCTGCACTTTCACATGAGAATTTAATAAAAAAAAAGATGCTACATAAATTTAATTTAACTTTAAAATCCTATCTGAAAAAAAATCTGCAGAAACACTGAATATTTATTTGAAATTAATCATTGTTAATCGAATAAGTACAGGAAAATAATAAACGAATATATAGGTATGTCATCGTATATTTGAATTAATGTCTGTAATGCTTTTTCTTATGAAAATAAAGAAAACGCACGCATTCGGAAGCGTTAGAATTTTTGATTTGAAAGTAATAGTTGTTTGTCTAATCGATAAATAAATAATAAAAAATAATGATATATATATACAGATATATATATATATATATATATATATATATATATATATATATATATCCGTATTTGCAAATTCAAAACTAAGAGTAAAATTTATTTATTATTTCATTATTTTATTAATACAAAAATATGAAAAAAATAAGTTGGTGTTATCAGCGAGAATTTAAATAAAAACATCTAGCATTCCAACCTGATGTTGTTTTCTAAACAACTTGAAGGAATGAAACGAATATTCGCATGAGCATAAAAACAAATGTCGGCTAGTGAGAATGGACATTTTGCACGTAAATTTGTCGATATCTGTACACGATATACATGCATGTAAACAAATATATTATTCACCATAAAGCATCCTTGTTGCATGAACATTGTTTCCTGATAATTTCAGTGCTATGTGACTAGTAGTTTAAGAGTTTACCTGTTAGATATTTACAAACACATATGTATGTACTGTTATATATATATATATATATATATATATATATATATATATATATATATATATATATATATATATATATATATATATATATATAATTTTGAACAGCACGGATTGTTTCTGCTTAATCTTCTTTTTTGTTGCATACTCGTTTTCGTCTATAGTTTTTTTTAATGTTTTGCAAGTACTTTCAAATTATTTTCTTCAGTCGTCTTCAGCGAGTTTTTAATTGCTGTTTCGTTTAAAATATGGATCCTTTATTCGCTTCGGGTCAAATTACATTAAATTAGTTAAACTACTGAAGAGTCTTGTGTGTAAAATAATATATATATATATATATATATATTTAAATGTGTAAAGAACGTGCCTAAAATAAATGTACAATGGTTTAAAAGTGTGATTTACAAAATGGTATGGAAGTTAGTATGTTTTTTAATGAATTTATAAATTTATATTACAAAATATATATATAGATATACATATGTAACTATATGATCACACACACACGCGCACGCGCACGCGCACGCGCGCGCACACACACACACACACACACACACATATATATATATATATATATATATATATATATATATATATATATATATATTGGATGTTTGCGTACCTATTCACTATAAAATGTTGTCACTGTTTTCAAAATGTACATTGTTAATTTTTAGCTGTTTAGTTCTTATGGACAGTGCTTCCAGAATGGTTAGTTTTTTTACGTTTGGATGCATAAAAATGATTTTCGGGTTTCAGCTAGGATTTTTTTTCTAAATTGGGATTATGGGCAACCATGTTGTTTAATAAGTTAGCAAATCAAGCTTGAATCTGAAAAGTGTACGGCTACCATTTTTACCTGAAAATTCAGATACTGTGACATTATATAATGTGTGTGCATTTTTACACGTGCAAAATTATGAAGGAACTTTTCGGTTCTAATAGAGGAAAGATAAATTATACTGATTCGCTAATAAGAACAATCGACGTAAATGATATGTGTAAACATATCATTTACGTCGATATTTCTTATTAGCGAATCAGTAACGACATTTTTTAATTTAGAAGGTTGGGAAGTTAGACTGTATATATTTTGATGTTATACTCATGCATTTTGAAAATATTTTTTATGGTATTTTGTATAATTTTTCATACTATATTTTTTAAATATTTTTTATAATATTTTTATAATAATTTTTTATAATATTTTTGTTTATAATATTCAAGAGATGAATCGGCCGTTATAATGATGACCCTCCCTTAAAAGGAAATTGAAATATTCCAAATGACTTATAAACACCTGAGTTAATAAAACAAAAAAAACGGAGTCACTGGTAACCATAATAATTAATGAGAAATGAATTCCTCCCATTATGGTCACTAATTTTCAAAAAAGTCTTTTTACGGTTTCCAATTGGCTATTGTATTTAATAATTAAAATAAAAGGCATGTTCAGAGGAGACTTACACCCTTTTCACTCCATGTTATGAATAAGTAATAATGTTTTTTATACACCGTTCGTTTTAAATTCGTCGTTTTTGTTTCATTATATTTTTTATTCATTTCATTTTTGTTCATTATTATTTTTTGTATTTACGACTTTTGAAGAGATTATCCAAATTCCCAACGAGAGAACATTAATTTTAAGCTTTGGAGTATATAAATAACACATAATTATTTGAAAACCAAAGCATTTATAATATAAACTTTTAATTAAAGTAAAATTTAAGACTTGTTTCTTGGGAAGAGTGTGTTTGGGAGATGGAAGGTAATATTTACCAAAAAAATAATATTTCATTTAATCTAAAAGAAAAAAATGGCAAGGGTGGTGACAGATCGAAATTCCCCCAAACTAAAAAATCGTAAAATGATGATGATGATGATGATGATGATGAGGAGGAGGAGGAGGAGGAGGAAGGGGCTAAAACTCGTAAATAAATAAAAACTATAATGACGCGGGGGGACTACAGAACTTTTACCTAAGTAAAAAATCGCAAATTAATAATTACAAGCATAATAATATATAGATAATAACTGTGGGCTAAAGGATCCAACCTCAAAACGACGCTATCGTAAATTAGTTCGTTTCGATTGTAATCATCGTGACATCCATTAAAAGGAAAGTGGAATATTCCAAATGGCTAATAAACATTTGAGTTTTTTTTTATTAAAGCAAAAACGAATCACTGTTGACCGTAATCACATTAAAACTATCATCATTGCATACATGTATCAATGAAAATCGAATTACCTCCCTTTAATAGTCACTAATTTTCAAAACCAAAAAAAAAAACGTAAGTCTTTTTACGATTTCAAATTGGCTGTTTTATTTTATAATTTAAAAAAAATGTCATGTTGAGAGAAGACTAACACCCTTTTCCACCCATGTTAAGAATGGTTTTCTAAATAATAACGTTATTATTTGAGCAAATTTCGTTTTAAATTTGTCGGGGAGGGGGGTTGCATTATATTTTTTATTCATTCTATTTTTGTTTAATTTCTGTTTAATTTCCTTCATTTTTCTTGTATGAACATTTGAGTATATGCATAACACAAAATTATGTGAAAACCAATTTCTTATAACAATTCTTTATTGAAGTAAAGTTTAATACCCGTTTCTCAAGAGGAGTGTCTATTGGAGGGGTGAGAGGTAATATTTAGCAAAACAATAATATTTCGTTTGATCTAGATAATCCCTCAAAACGTCAAGAATAGAAAAAAATAATGACGGGGTCGGGGCTAAAACTCGTAAATAAATAGAAGCATTAATGGCGGGGGAGGAGCGCAGACAGAACTTTTCTCAAAGTTTTTTTTTTTTTTTCGCAAATTAATAATAATAATTAAGGGGGGAGATGAAGGACCCAACCTTAAAACGACATCGTCATAAATTAGTTCAAGAAATGGGGGATCGATTTACCAGAACGTTGTATGTGACATTGAACCCTTTCCAAATCTTTAAATATTGATTTGTTTTCAATTTTTTTATAATCTGGTAGCTTAGTGTTCACTCGATAATAATCCGCAGAAATAGTTGAAAAGGGACGGGAATGAAAAAAAGCTGTAAGGAAATCGCCGAAAGTTCACGTGCACCAAAATTAGTTTTATTTATAGATAAATGGAATTTGCCATGAATTAATGTTCACTTGTTTTTTTTTATTATTACAAAAAGTGGTACCATTTTTCATCAATTTTAGAAATGGCCATTTAAAGATTTTAATTTAATTTCTTATACAAGCGATCTTTTGTTCTTCTACTTCAAAAAATGTAATTTTGAACATTCATTTTTTTAACTATCAAAGTTAGTACTTAACAAACGAAAATCAATGACCAATGCTTAATTTACAAGAATAACTGACAGTAGATTGGTTTCATTTTTTTCTAATATTTTTATTATAATAATTTGTATTATAATAATTTTTATAGCCTCACTTAATTTTTTTTTTTAATAACGTCTATTTGAAAAAAAAATGCTTCCAAGGGAGACGACGTAAATCATGAAGCTTCGAAAAATCACATAAAAATATCTATGGTATCTCCAAAAGAATATAAAAATCATTTCAAAACAAAAATTACAGGGTAGCACAAGGACACTTTTAAATAATTATTATAGTATTTTTTACATTAAATTATAAAAATATAGACTTTCAATTTTTTGTAAAACTGACACACTAATGAACCCTCTTAAAAACTTTAGCGTTTAATATAAAATAAAACACATTGTTCCATTTATTTAGATATAAAGAAATATTTCTTCTCAATTTAAACAATTTTTTGAATTTTGTTTTATTGATTAAACAAATATTTATCTTTCATAGATATGTAAACTTTTTATTAACTATTAGATGTTATATGGTTTTAATTTACGAAAACAATGTTTTCTAGATCAGGAAATAATTAAATATAAGATTATCTGCTGCAATTTATGTCTGATTAAATTCACTTTTTTATTCAAAGTGAAATATGAAGTTTTTTCGTTTCCCAATCAATCAATCCATTATAACTTAGTAATTTTATCGCTACATCCTAGAAAATGGAGCTGTCGAACCTTAGTAGAAGTGTCCCCAATGATGCTCGGTTAAAAAAAGCTGAAAGGAAATAAAAGAAATACCAAGATTTTAATGGCATGAAAAGAAACTGAAATCTTTAAATCTCCGTTATTCCAGAAAATATGAGAGTCACCTGAGTAATGAAAAGATGTACAAAAGCTACATGACAAATATACGCTGTGACCAAAGTGCAAGAGAGATACACATATTGCTCTTAAAGGGATGCTTAGAATCTTAAGAATTTTTTCTTGATTTAAGATAATAAGTTAAGGTCTAGCATCCCCGGCTAAAATCAAAAGAAGGAAAAATAAAATAAAAGTTGTTTTTTTTTTATACCCAAAACTGTTTAATTTCTTCCACCATTAATTTTGTAAAATGAAAAAAATTAAAATATCAATGAAAATGATGTTATCTTTTTCTTAGTTTATATTTCACTTTTTAATTTTAAACGCAATACAAAAATTAACATCTTAGATCATATAAACCAGAAAAGTAAAATAATTTGCTTTGATTTTGAATTTTAATTTATAAATAAACATATAATCCACATCTCAGAACCAAGTTGTCCAAAGTTGATTTTAATTTCCCCAAATCACTATCACTACAATGGAAGCTCAAATAAGTGCAGCAAGAGAACAACAAATACGAAGCTGCCAGCAGCTACGAACTGAAGAAAAGGACAATGTCAAGTTTCAAAGAAGAAACATATTGAGACAACAAATAAATAACATGAATGAACAAGATAGACTCTATTTGGAAAATGAAAGAGCGAGAGGACAGGAAAGAAGAAATAACATGACTGAAGAAGTTAGAAAATTTTATGTGGAAAATGAAAGAGCCAGACAACAGGAAAGAAGAAAAAATATGAATGAAGTAGAAAGACCAAATATCCTGTATTATTTTATAGGTCACATGAATATCATTTGCACATTTTGTAGAGCATTAAGGTTTCTTGGAGAAGCATTGAATTGTTGCCAAAGAGGAAAAGTGATTCTTCCTCCCTTAGAAGTCTATCCTCCTCAACTCCGAAGTTCTCTTAAAAGCAATGACCAAGAAGCACTTAATTTCAAAAGTAATATACGTAATTACAATCCATCATTTGCATTTGCATCATTTAGATCAAATATAATCCGCTCTCCTAGAAGAGGCCCCTATTGTTTTCACTTACAAGGCCAAACCTATCATTATTCCAGTACTCTGCACCTAGATAATAAAGCAGAAGGAAAATATAGACAAATTTACATTTTAGACTCATCTGAAGCAACTTAATTCAGGTGTAATTTACTAGACAATAATTAATGTATTCAAAGTGCCTTTGAAATCATAGTTACAGTCATGGAGAATAATTCTTATGCCCAAGCTTATAAAAATATGAGGCCATTGAATTAGAAGAGAAAGCACGTGCTATAAGGGAAAATATACAGTTACCGGTGAGTTCTGATACATTTCACTGGTGGTCCAGATATCAAAAGATTTAATAATCCAATAAACAACAAAATAGTTGCAGTATTTTTAGGTGAGGATGGTGTTCACTCTGCTATAAATATTATTGTTTATCCACATGGTCAAGTAAAACAATGAATTTCTTTTCTGTTTTGCCACTTGGACACCATGATATATGCCATATGATTTGCAAATGGTCAACAAGGTTGGCACATAAACATGCAATATAATCCAGAACAACAAACAAGAGTCCACAATAAAATGGCAATTAGAGATAACTAAATAGTATTAGATCTATGAGATCTACTAAAAGAGTAAAACAGATAGAGAGAGAAGTTTGTTTCAACTTCTCTCTCTATCTGTTTTACTCTCTCTCTCTCTCTCTCTCTCTCTCTTTCTCTCTCTCTCTTTCTCTTATATTTTCTCTCATTTTTCCTTTCTTTCACTCTCTCGCTTTTTCTCTGTCATTATCTGTCTTTTTTCTCTTTCTCTTTTTATAACCTTTTTCATTTTTTCTGTTTTTTTTCACTTGTTCTCTTTTTGTTTCTCGCTCTCATTCACTCAGTTCTTTGTTCTATCTCTTTCTTTCTCTCGTTTTTTGCCTCCCTCTACTTATCTCTTTTGTTCTTAGCCTCTCTCTTATTCTTTTCTCTCCGTCTTGTTTTTCTCTCTCTTTTATTCCTTTTTACTTTCTCATTTTCCTTGTCCCCGCTCATTCTCTTTGTATTTCTCTCTTTCTTTGTCTCTCTGTCTTTTTTTATCTTTCCTTTTCATTATTTGTCTCTTTCTTTTCGTTTGTCCCTTCCTTCTCTCTTAAATTTGTCTCACTTTTACTTTGTTTCTGTCTTGTTTACCTTTTCTCTTTTTATCGTGTATTTAGTCTTTATCTGTTGATATGCTTTCTCTCTTTCATTTATTTTATATCTCTCAATAGTTTACTTTGTCTCTCCCTCTATTTATTTCTTTGTCACTCTCTCTTTAATTTGTTACTCTTTCTTTTTTGTCACTTACTCTTTTTTATCTGTTACTCTTTCTTTTTTGTCGCTTACTCTTTTTATTTGTTACTCTTTCTCTCTCTTTGTTTCTCTCTCTTTTTTATAGACTTTCTCTTTTCTATTCTCTTTCTTTTCCTATCTCTCTCTCTCTTCTCTCTCTTTTCTATCTCTCCTTTCATTCTCTCTCACTAATCTTTCGCTCGCTCTTCCTTCTCTCACTCCCTTTCTTTCATTCTCCTTTTCTTTTTCTCATTTTATATCTCTTATTTTTCTCATTCTTTCATATTCTCCATTTCTTTCTCACACTCCTTTTCTCTATATTTTTCTTTTTCTATCTTGCTATCTCTCCCGCTCTCTTTTGCTTTCTATTTTACTCTCTTCCTATTGTTTTCCTTGTCTTTTACTTTCCCTCTCTCATTTGCTCTTTTTTTGTGGGGTTCAAATCACCCCTATTTGAGAACTAAGTGGAATCAACCAGTCCTATGAATACCACTGGTTTCAGAGACTAAATAGAGACATTCATACCATATTTAACCGCATGCTACGAACACGTTCCTCTCATACAACGTTAGTGGCTCCTGTATTCTTTATGATAAATACATATTATATTTTATACACTTTACACTACTTGTGGTTTTTCTTTTATTTTGTGACCCCTAGCACGGGTCCACAACACTTTTTTCTCTTTTCTTTTTTACCTCTTTTTTACTTTTTCTCTTCTTCTTTCTTTCTTTCTCTCTCTCTGTTTCTTAGTCTCTTTCTTGTCCTTTCTTTATCTCTTTTTTTGCCTCATGTCTATTGTTTTTAATTTTCCTCTTTTCTTTGTCTCTCTTTTTTCTTTTGTGCTTCTCTGTTTTCCTTGTCGCTCTCTATCACTTTCCTTCATTTTCTCTTTTTTTGTCTTTCTCTCTCTTGCTTTGCTGTCTCTTTCCTAATCGTTCTCTTTTTATCTTTTTTTTCTTTATCGCTCTTTCCTTCTGTGTTTCTTTACTTTTCTCCTATTTCGCTCTCTCTCTCTCTCTCTCTCTCTCTCTCTTCATCGTCCTTATTTCTTTATTCTTGTTTCTCTTACCTTCTCATTCTCTATCTTTTTTCTCATTCTCTGTCCTTCCTTTTTTTCTCTTTTCCCTTTCCTTCTCTTTTTCTTTTCTTTTCTCTCTCTCTTCTTCTCTTTCTTTCCATTTTTCCTTCTTTTCCTTATTTTTTTCTTTTAACTTCCTTCTCTTTTGACTTTTTCCATCTCCTTCTCTTACTTTTTATCTTCTTTCTTTTTTACAACCTTTCTATCTCTCTCACTTGTATTCTATGCGGAATACTAGCATTATAACTAGCAGGAGGCTTGATATTTAATGAAAACAACGAGTGTTCCGGTGAAATCGTCTACTTTTAAACACATCAATTGATTGCCCGCTCTAGGTGGGGGGGGCAACAGTGATATACCAAAAGGAAGATTCATTTGCCTCCCCACAGTTGCCTAGTAAATAAAACCTTGAAGCCTATATTGCATTGTAGAGAACCTGCAGTTGATTTTAGAAAAATGTTTTTTTTTTATTAAAGTTTAGATTGCAAAAGTTTAGTTTCATAGTTTAATTGTGCCCGTAATAGAAATATTCAAATGTGTCTCTGAGTTATCAAAGAACCTACTGTTGGCTTTATACGTTGGGTCTTTCTTTTTGATTGTTTATAAAACTTCTCAACTGCACGTGTGATATAAGTGTATTAACTTTAATCAACATCGAACTGTTCCTTCTTTAATCGGATATTTTCGATGAACGTCTGTCGATACTTATTGGATGCATTCTGAAACAAAACCTATCTAAGAACACGCCAGATGCATAAAGTATATTTGTGTGAAATTTAAAAAATAATCGACTTTTCCAAATCCATAGGGAACGAACTCACACAAATACTAAGTGTTTCCATCTATGAGAAGAGGTAATAAGGTAAATCTTATAGTGCAGAAACCGCCCCATATAGTCAAGTTATACAAGGTAATCACAGATAATTTGCAATTAAATCGAATAGTATTTCATAAACATAATTAGCAGATGAAACTAAGAGTGCTCGTGTCTCTATTTACTTGTTTTTGTACAAAAGCAAATTTCTACAAAAGGATGTATTTTAATGTAGAAAAATCCAGCTTGGATTTGAGTGAGGATAGAAAAGATTAAGTGTAGTATTATAACAGATACGACACTTTACTCCTAAACAAAAAACAAAGAGTGTTCATGTTGATATATACTTTAACCTGATACTCCCATCTCATCTTCTCAAATATAAAATATAGCAAATACCAAACTATAAAATAGAAAAATAGAAAATATAGCATAAACTATAAAAATAGAAAATTTTCCTGTAGGCTCGTTTACAAATTTCTACATTATTGTAAGCATTGAACTGCTGAATGACGGATCTGTTGTAGGGAACAATCCACTGGTTTGTGATTTCATCACGAACATACCAACCATTTTTCTTTATACTAGTCTAGCCTCAATCTTCTGGTTTCCTTCGCTTATACTTGAGTTCTGGCCTTGCTCGGTACACTGAAAAATTTTTAGCGTACTTTTTGGAGCATTTGTTGTCGATCATATATGGTCAACTTGGATTCAATGGCCCATAAGATCCATGGACCATTTATGCCATCGCTTTTGGGTGAAGGTCAGGGTCTTCCTCTTTGTTCTGGTTGTAATTTGTCCTCTAGAATCTGCCAGGTGAGAATATGTGCTGTTCAGGAAAGTTATCAACCTGCCAAATTTCCCTTTTTAAATATATTCCATTGGTTGTTTTTTTAGTTTCCGTCTGAAGACTTTGATAACAATATCTGGACGATCCTGAGGATGTTTGTCCTTGAAGAAAAATTCTGTAATTTCCGTCCACTTTGGATTCGTCGTAAAAGTGATAAAGAGGTCGCCGAACATAAGCCGTTTAATCACTTTCGCTCTCAAATGTGTATCTGTGTAAGTTGCCGGAAGGACGACTCGTTGACTAATCTGTTTTTGGATGCTCATCCTCCTTAAGAATTGCATCCCTCAAGTGGCCATAATTGTCAGCTTTCAAGGTCTGTTGCTCGTTCTGTTTCAATCTTGCAGTACAGAGCCATCGTTAAAACAACCTTCGGTACCGAAGAAAATAGCTTCCAGGCAGAGTCATCAAATAAAACTGCTGTGGGGTAACCTTCCGCCCATTGGATTCCTCAAGTAGATATCTTAAGATGGAGAACCATAGGGGTACATTAACGGGTATATTAAAGTATCGTAGAGAAGATGTATTTCGAAGATCTTTTTCAATGTATTATTTATTATTTTATTTTTAAAACGCAAGACAATATTCCACTCACATACGTTGAATCGCTGAAAATGGCATTGAAATGGTGTGCGCCATCCTTAGGTTGAAGACCATCACCATGCCAAGTTTGATCATGATTGGTCCAGTGGTGTGGGTTGTAGGGGAGTTGTACACAGACATAGAGACACACAGATACACACGAACGCTATTACTTTATATATATATATATATATATATATATATATATATATATATATATATAGGATATATATGTGTATATATATATATATATATATATATATAGAGAGAGAGAGAGAGAGATCTAGTGCAAATGCACCAATGTAAGTTAGCATTAAATAAAATGTCCGTGGATGATCAGAGCAAAGATACAACACAATTTAAATGCCGACTGGAAATCAGTAAAAGTACTGAAATCAGGAAGAGATCAAAGTCGCTCAAAAATAATAAGAGAATCATCGGCTGTTTGGAGGGAAAATCAATTAGTAAACGACTGTTTAGATATGGTAAAATCATTTGCAATAGTGATCGAAAGAAACAAGGAATACTTAAACCTGAGGAGAACTTGTGGTCACTCAGACACCTGGGAAAACCACCTGTTTTGCCAGTGGCCTGTGGCCAGTAGCTACAAATCACTCACCTGAAAACTTGCAGTGAGTAAATGATTTTGAACACAGGCTTTTGTACAGATTGTATAAAATTTGACATCAAGCATGTAATGCCGGAAGTAGGAGGTTAAAAATTAAATACAACTACTATTGCTACAACTACTATTACTACTACTGGCAATATAATAATAATAATAATAATAATAATAATAATAAAGTGCTTAACAAGTTCCTAGATTACGGTTTTTATGTTCGTACATGTTTAAATATAAACGAAATATGTAAATTTAAGTATACAAATAAAGTATGAAAGAAAGTTTGAGCTGAATACTAATTACATATAACGATTTTAATGGTATATTGCCTTAATATGCGTATTACATATAGCTAAGTGGATAGATATATATATATATATATATATATATTCTTAGATTTATCATGACATGTATAGAATTCTCTGGAGAAGTTGGCAAATGTTCATCCACGATAAGATGAAAGAGAATAATAAAATTGATCGATGAGTTTCATAAGGTTTTTATGTGTAAGTGTGAGAGAGAAATGCACATGTGAAGGCGAGTGTATGTCAGTAAATGTATATATATGAATCTGAGTGTGAGCATCTATATATATATATGTATATATATATATATATATATATATATATATATATATATATATTTGAGTGTGTAAAATGTGCGAGTTTATGTCGGAAAGATAGTTTGTGTGAGAGAAAAAGAAAGAAGTTTGTGTATACGTGGTTAAGAGCGAGTTCATGTATTTGTTAGAATATGTGTAGTTTTAATAAACGAGTACAGCTGTACGAAACAACCTACACACCCCATGCCAGAATTATATGCAAATCGATATTTTTGTTCTAACTCCGATAGTTTTCAATGAAAATTTGTGAAAATTAGCACATTATATGGCAACAGATCTAAAATTTTAAACTAATCTGCACAGTAATAAACAATTGACTGCCATTTTGATGAGTTGCGTTTTTTCAGCATGCCAACTTTATATGCAAACCAATGCTAAAATATGGTGAAGTGCTAAAAGATCATCGAAACATTGATTATTCTAGGAATTTGTAAATTGAGAACAACAATAATAAAGAACAAACAACTTCAATATGGTTTCATAGTACAATCAATATCTTATATAATTGCCATTTTTATGGACTAGAGCAAAAAGCCTTTGATCCATTGAAATGTCAAACTTTCGATTTCATCTGATGAAATGTCTTTGCCAGCAGTCAGAATAGAATTCCAGAGGTCATCCTTGGAGGTGTACTGCCTTCCTCCGGAGTAAATATTTTGTTTCAAGATACTCAACAGTTTTTGGATTGGCTTTAAATCTGGAGAACAGGCTGGCCATCGCATTATTTTCCCATGTCTGGCAAAAACTCTCTCCAAATATCCAGTGGCTATCCTTGCAGAATAAGACGGGGCATTATCATGCATGAATACCATCTTTTTTCGGAATGTCAAATTTTTCTTGTGCCAGGGTTCCAAGTGTAGAGTTTGGCGGTAATTTTCACTCCATCTGCGACTCTGAATGGTCCTACCAGCTCATTGCCAATGATTGCAGCCCAGAACATCACACCACCACCACCTGACGCCTGATCCTTTGGGGACGTAGAACCTCATTATGGTTCGATCCTCCCCTCCACCTAACGGGTCCATCCATGGTCGCTCGACACTCACCAGTGAACAAAACAGTTTGAAAATTCATCTTCATGTGATCTCTTGCCCACTCCATCCTCTTTTTCTTGTGGATATCCTTCAATTGAGGGCGGACCTTTGGCTTTCCAACTTTTGCAACTGTCCTCAGGATTCGGCAACGAGTTTTTTTGGGGCACATCAGGAACGCCAGCTTTTTCAAAAACTTGTTTGCTAGTTTCACGTGGGTTACGACGAACTTCTTTCTTGATCTTGCTCATTATTCGACGTGGCAGATATGATTTCTTACTAATTTTCTCTTTGTCAGAACGTCCGTTGCAAAGTTGAGGGTTAGTACAATATTTTTTATTGTACGATGATCACGGTGTAATTCTTTGGCAATTTCTAAGGTGGAAATAAGGTGAAGACTTTGAACAATTTTAGACTTCTCAGCTTGACTTAAAGCACCTTTTCGTCCCATCTTGCATATATAACGTTGGCACCCTGAAAAAAGCCGCAAGTCACCAAAATGGCTGCCGTTTGATCGCTATTGCGCAAATTAGCTTAAAATTTTATATCTGCGCACGCGTTAGTGTTTCCGTATAACGTGCGAAGTTTCAGGAATTTTCATTGAAAACTATCGCTTAGAACAAAACTATCGATTTGCATATAAATTCTGGCACGGGGTGTATGTGAGAGTCTGATAAAGAGCGTATGTAATCACGTTTATGCGAGTATTTATATATATATAGAGAGAGAGGAAATATGGATGTACTTGTGATTGTCTTCACGTGTGAATACGTGTGTTTAGGAGAAAGTATGGAAACAAAAATTTGCGTGTATCTGTATGTGCGCTTAGAATCTCATGTGGAAAGCGTTGGGTTAAGAAAGATCCTGGCAATACATAACTGACATCTCTACCTATTCATCCTTCAAAAGACAACATGTTTGTGGTAGGGTGAGACACACATATAAATCTCAAATCGTGATTCTTGACAACTGAGAAAGACAAGGCAAACATAAATCTCGAAACATTTTGACAATCTATATTCCTTTCCTTAGACTCTATCTCTTGGCATCGAGACACATTCACTATTCCGGTCAATCACTTCTGCAACGTAGTTTCTCTTACGTAGAAAACTCGAAAGGAGAATTCGGCGATAACAACGGCTTTGGTTTGGGTTTATTGGAGTGTTAGTTAATGTCAAAAACACAATAATGTTGTGCACTCCTAATTTTATACGATTAATTGAATACCAGTTACACTTGTGTCAATTACTTTTTAGCTAACTAATAATATTATGAATAGAACACAATGTGACAGTACAATGTATCTTCCAAATTCCATCTATTATTCTGTGAATAATACTCAAAGTCTTTTCTGTAATCCGACTATATTTGAGACAAATAAACTTTAGTACCATGCCTTATTTGTCCATCAAGTTTCAACCAGGAATATCCAACTGCCTGTTTTATCACCTTTCACTGATACACGCAACTCGGTTCGGCGTGTATTATTTGAATATATTGGACTAATGTTCTCCTCTTGAGTGTTATTCTTACAACGTTTCGGTCGATGTAACTTTCGACCTTCTTCAGATGTATCTTTTTGAACTCGGGAATATTTCTGTTGAACTCGGTATTTTGAAGGGAACACTTTTAATTAAGCCACTGGGCAGCCTGCTCTCATTCCATAAGTCATGACCTGGTAGAAGTTTTAAGTAAGTAGCAATTGTATTCTTAGTATCATCCGCACTGTCGATTGACTCTTTAATCTATAGAAGAGCGTCGAGTAGAATTTATTACTCAGTACTTTATCCGTTACGTCACGTTACGATGTGCAAAATTCTTGATCCTAACACATTTTTCTTTTTACTCTATTGGTTTTGTCTTTAGTTTGTTAATATTTTGAGGGTTGGTTTAATAAATATTATCTATATAAATAAAACAGTATGTGTGCCTGGGCCAACTCTTAAACTACTGGTAATAATACTGAGATTAATAGAAAATAGTAATACTACACTACATTGTTTATAATGAGAAAATCTTTGTTTATATGGATGTATAATGCGTACGGAAATATGGCGACATTTTGAAATGCAAAATGTTCATTTAAAATTGCCGACATATTTTATTACTTTTGTCCATGCACAAAGTAATTCATAGCTTAAAGTAGTTTAATTTTAAATTGTTCTTATCGATCCGTCGATAGCTCAAATGATGGGGAACACAGCTGGTGCGCCAAATCATTTGGTTTCGATTCTAACTGACGACACCAAAGTTATTTTTTAAAAATTGAAATCATTACCATATATTCGGTACAATATGATATTCAATAGAGATTTGGCTCTATGTTAATAAATACAGACTCTGCATGAATTAAAACATATTTAAGCTTATTTTCCACTAGCACCTTCCGATAGATTTTGAATAAGAATTTTAGGTGTTAAGGTCTGTTGAGTGTAAAGCACATTCAGAATCACACATCTTACTGGTTAGCTTTGCGTCACTTCCACTGTACTCAGTCTGACTCATTCCACTGTACTCAGTCTGACTCATTCCACTGTACTCAGTCTGACTCATTCCACTGTACTCAGTCTGACCTTTGTTAAGAACAACACTAGCTGATATAATCACTATCTGATACAAGGCTTACACAAAACCGGTGATTGCTAAATTCATACATTATTTTGAATATTTAAGCTTGTTGGGTGTTGTCGGTTCATCCGAATGTCAAATGTAACTAATTAACATTTAAATACGTTCGTTATTTCGTTTGAATACTCTGCGACGTACATATTCGTCTCTTGTTTAAAATGTTTGTTTCATATGTTTTTTGTTCTTCGTTTGTACTTATACTAGGCGTGTGCTTATAATTGGGCTCCTCTGCACATGCGTTATGAAACAGTTAACAAAACTGACTCCCTATAAAATGGTCAAAAGATTAGATCTTTCTTTTATATAGTATAGGTATTACATTACGATTTAAATAATTTAAATGTTTCGAGGTGTTTTTCATGTCCTGATTTAGGTATTATCGTCTTATCGGATCGAGATATTGCAATAGTGAAATTTATGTTCACTCAGGTAAACGTGTCACCTAGAATACATTTGTAAAACGAAATAATTACGCCTTTTTTTCATACGACTGCGTGTATATCTTTTCCGTACAATAATTGTCCTTTGTGTGCTCTGGTAACTGACGCGTCGAACTAAACAGGAAAAAATACGCATGCTTTCTAAATCGTCAAAAATAATTTAGGGGAGATATATCGGATATAATTCAAGATAATCAATTAAATTTGTCTGCTATCGCTTGTTTAAGGTTGTAAAAAAGAGCGCTTATTAAATGTTTATATGGTTTATTAAATTTATTAAAGTTTCATATGGTTAATAAATTTTTATATGGCATAAAATTTATTAAATTTTATATGGCATAAATTTATTAAAGTTTTATATGGTTAATTAAATGTATTAAAGTTTTATTTGGCATATTAAAGTTTTGTATGGTTTATTGAAGTTTTATATGGTTTATTAAAGTTTTATATGGTTTATTAAAGTTATTAAAGTTTTATATAGTTTATTAAAGTTCTATATGGTTTATTAAAGTTTTACATGGTTTATTAAATTTATTAAAGTTTTATATGGCATAAAATTTATTAAAGTTTTATATGATTTATTAAAGTTGTATATGGTTTATTAAAGTTTTATATGGTTTATAAAATTTATTAAAGTTTTATATGACAAAATATTAAATTTTAATATGGCATAAAATTATTAAAGTTTTATATGATTTATTAAATTTATTAAAGTTTTATATGGAATAATATTTATTAAACTTTTATATGGCATAAAATTTATTAAATTTTTATATGCGCATAAAATACAAAAGTTGGCATCTAATAGAGCACGACATTACACGGATGAGTTTTATGCTTCCCTCTCTATAAAAAACAAAACTGCAATATTAGCTTAATTGATACAGTCGTGAGCCATGGAATTGGCTTCTTCGTTTGCGAATCCTCGTGTAGGTATTATGGGTGATCAATTACACATTAATAATTGGATTTATAATTAACAACTAAAACTGTTACATTCTTACTCTCTAAATATTCGAGAAAGCATGTGATAAAATAAGTAAATTGGCATAAAATATTTGTTTTTATTTTAAGTTTTTAAAGAAATAGTTGGCATAATTTTAGAAGTCAGAATGTATCTCTTGCTCACAGTAAGAGAGTTGCTGTTTTTGTTTGTTTTATGGGGGTTGCTTTTTGTGGGGGGAGGGGACAAGATCGTCGAGTAAATCCACGTTTTTTAGTTAAGTATGATTAAATTTTGGACATGGGGATATACATCCGTTTTCGCCAACAACAATAAAGAAACATACTTCTAAATGTATTGATATGCAACAGAAACATGATATAGTACGCAAATTCAAATGTATTATAAAAACAATAAAGATAAGGATATCAGTGATAAACAATTCGCCTTTCCTCATCTCTGCAAAGAACTTTTCTTTCTTCCTTAAGAAAAACAAAATAGTAATGAATAGTGTCTTTCTACTGACTTCACATTTGTGAAACACATTATCACTGAAATATTACGTTCAGGCTACGACATAGTCGTCTTCAAGATCGATGTCAACCAATACTTGCGAGATATCTTAATTTTCTCCATTCTATTCGGCGTTTTCAGTCAACTCATGGTGTTGTCTTTATTGCGCAGTTGATAATCTCCCTAACATTTATCCTCCAGTCTTAGTAAGTTATGATTCGTTAAGAAAAAATACGACTCGTTTACAAGATATATTATATTTGGGTTTTAAATAACCGAATACTGCTGAAATGCTATGAAACAAATTAAAGGAAATATATATTATCATACTAAATGTGAATTAACAAAGACCTTTTCTGTATAATACAGAATATATGCTTTAGTTCTGGAATTGAGTTGTTTGAAAACAACATAGGGATTTTACCATCTGATTTACTCACATAAAACACACTTGATATAAATTAGGTAGCCAATCTGGTAAAGTCTCTCTCTCTCTCTCTCTCTCTCTCTCTCTCTCTCTATATATATATATATATATATATATATATATATATATATATATATATATACAAATGTTTATTTTGGTTTTAGTGATATGTTTTGAATGAATTCAATTATTTACGAAAACGCATTTTTACCGAAATGCGAGCTGTGAATAATTTTCCCTTTAACCAATTTGGTAACCCCCACATGGGGAGCGGTATATATATTATTTTTAAAATGTAATTAGCCACTGGCACGTGTTTCGTCGTCTACGACTCATCAGAGTGGCTGAATATAGCGAGATTCAAAATCGAGACCCCACGGTAATGGGTCTAAGCACTTTAACTCTGACCCATCTCGCCAACTGTCTGGATAAATCGCGATTTCCTTAAATTTTCTTTATTTTGGTTCTAGCAATATGTTTTGAATAAATTCAATTATTTACGAAAGCGCATTTTTACCTAAATGCGAGCTTGGAATAATTTTCCATTGAACCAACTAGGTACCCCCACATGGGGAGCGGTATATATATTATTTTTAAAATGTAATTATGCACTGACATGTGTTTCGTTGTCTACGACTCATCAGAGTGGCTGAATATAGCGAGATTCGAAATCGCGTAATCACGGTAGTGAGCCTAAGCCCCTACATTATACATTCAAAATATATGTTCAAAATATACGTTCAAAATATACATTCAAAATATACATTCAAAATATACGTTCAAAATATACATTCAAAATATACATTCAAAATATATGTTCAAAATATACATTCAAAATATACATTCAAAATATACATTCAAAATATACATTCAAAATATACATTCAAAATATACGTTCAAAATATACGTTCAAAATATACATTCAAAATATACATTCAAAATATACGTTCAAAATATACGTTCAAAATATACGTTCAAAATATACATTCAAAATATACGTTCAAAATATACGTTCAAAATATACATTCAAAATATACATTCAAAATATACATTCAAAATATACGTTCAAAATATACATTCAAAATATACGTTCAAAATATACATTCAAAATATACATTCAAAATATATAACAGTTAATGAATTAACCCAAGAAATAAAAGTAGAATAAATGGTAGTCGTGGTTGTGGTATACCAATTCA
>NC_136482.1:73926354-73956354 GCF_053919585.1 Euprymna scolopes | reverse complement strand
ATTGTCCGCGCCAAAGACCGCCGTGATGTGCTGAACACCAGGGCAATGACCAGTACAGACAATTGTTGGACCGACCACCGTTTTATTCGCTCCATCATGCCTATCCATTTAATGCGGAAGCAAAGGATGCAAAAAAGACAGAGCCGACCAAAGCTCAACATCGAGCAGCTGGGCGATATCACCTATCAACAACACCTCCAGGCGGCTCTTAGCGCGGACCTGCCCAAGCAGTATCCATATGACGCTGAAGAGCACTGGGACAAGCTGTCCTCTGCCATCATGGACTCCAGTATAAGCATCCTAGGACAGAAAAAGCGGAAACATCAGGATTGGTACGATGAAAACGATACCGAAATCCAACAGCTTATAGACATCAAGAGGCAAAACTTTTATCACCTGGCAGAATAACATCAATTGCAAGGTTAAAAGAGCTGCCCATGCCAAGGCTAAAGCGGCTGTCCAATCGGCAGTCAGGAAGCTGAAGAACCTCTGGTGGATGAAGAAGGCTCAGGAGATTGGAGGGGTATAGGTATGGGAGGAGGGATGATAGCTATCTTTCTTAATCCATTTATATATATATATATATATATATTTATATCTATATATATATATATATATATATATATATATATATATTGGCATTAATGGCAAATGTTGTGAACGTGGGCAATTATCTGCAACAGAAAATGCTGATGCAAATTTAAAAGAAACGTACCAAACTAAACAAATAAAAAAAGTAATGGATCTGATATATAGTGTTGGATAAGCAAGGATATTAATTCTCAGACACCATAAATTACATAAAGTACATTATCGATACTACCAGGCTAGAAAACTGCTGACACTTTTATGTATCCTATACCTTTCTAAAGCCAATATTCACATATGCATAATGTGTTTTTGCAAGTTCCAAGTTGGTTCACTAACTATTAAACCCTTCTTTTGGGGTAGGGTGCAAAAAATATCTAAACTAATAAGTCCCACACAAGCTTCAGTCATTGTCACATCGCCACAGTATTGTATATCTCTTCCTATTTTACATGCACTTTCACGAGTTATGTTCCGGTGAGCTTAATGAACGTGTACGCTCTTTTCCCCATTTGTCTAATAGACGTCCGTAGATGCCACAATTATTAATACTCTAATAATTTTTGCCTTAGACTGCCTACTCCTGGAATTCCCCACCGCTCCTTGTTTTTCCGACCATGAAAATTTTTAATATTATGTAAAAAATACACCTTACTGTTAACACCCACTTAGGTTGTCCTTAGCTAGCTAACCCTTCTCACAATAGCATTTTATGTTTGAGTGGTAATATACCTTATTTGAGTGAACAATAGTCAAAAAAAGAGACACGTCTGCCCATCGGCATATTAAATCAGACCGAGAAAAATATTTCTTCAAAAACTACAGAAAACCTCTTCAAATATAAAGTAGGCATGAGTGGTGTAAAGAATATAATCGACGATGCAATTGAATCTAATGCATCCACTTACACGTGAAAACCATTAGTCGTGCCCTCATTCCAGGTTGAGTTAAAATATCAATTTATTTCTATTAAAATGCCCAAATAGATATTGCGTTCCGACATTAAATAACTAAAATGAGATTTACATGTTATTAAGCAAACAAATTTACAAATTTGGAAATAGAAATTGAGAAAAAATATTACATATCAAGGCTAGTGGCGATAAGTGAATTCTTATTATATTTTAGATACTAGTGGCATCCGTGGAATTTCCTAAGTTGTATCCGTCATTTGCTGTGCATAATTTTTTAAATATATTTAATTATATCGATGTTCGGCGCACACACAGACTTCACATTATTGGTGTACAACCTTTGTACAAACTAAAACATTCTGATTAATTTAAAAAATACACCTTATCATGGAGTCTATCTTAAAATCCCTTATAGGAGTTTTCGATATCTTTCCATTTAATAAAAACCTAGCGCGAACGAAGACCACAGGTTATTATTGTACATTTTTTTGAATGAAGAAGTGTTACAATTAGTCCATGTGTAAAGGACGAAAATGAGGGTTCGAGTTTTGC
The DNA here is from genome assembly GCF_053919585.1 of Euprymna scolopes. Lineage (NCBI taxonomy): Eukaryota > Metazoa > Mollusca > Cephalopoda > Sepiida > Sepiolidae > Euprymna > Euprymna scolopes. The sequence continues at coordinate 73,954,300 of NC_136482.1, read as the reverse complement.
GTTCGACGCCATAGCAACATCAAATGATTTTTTAAATTAAGCTTTTGACATTGCATCTGGTTGTAGGTTATAAAGTACGTACGAACATGCATTCTATTCATCTTTATTATTGTATAAAAGATATTGTCTCTGTGTGAGTTCGTTCCCTATGAACTCAGAAATGGATGGGCCGAGTTTTTATTTAATTTCATACGAAGGTACTCAATGTACCTGGGAGTGTTCTTACGTAGGTTTTGTATCGGAATGTATCTGATAAATATAAAAAATCGATAATCGAAAAAATCCGTTGAAGAAGGAAGTCCGATTTTAACCAAAGTTAACACTTTTATACAACCTAACATTACAATTGTATTTGAGAAGTTTTATCGCCACAAGCGGGAAAGCCCAGCCTATGAAATTCATTGCAGATTACTTTATAAGACAGGGGCGCGTTCGAAATTAATGTTTCTTTTTAGAGCACGATTGCACCATAATGCTTGACTTTTGTACGTTTAACTTTAATTCACGTGATCATGTAAAAATAATTTCATAAAATCAAGAGTTTGTTCTTTTATACGACAGGGGCGCGTTCGAAATGAATGTTTTTTGTTTAGAGCACATTTGAACCGTGATACTTAATTTTTACATTTCACACTTTAATTTTAGCTATTATTTACAGATAATTGTGTAAAATCAACAGTAGGTTCGCTACAATGCAATGTACACTACAATATATTGCGAACAAAACAATTTGGGGAAACATATGAAGCGTCCTCTGTGGGGGGGGACTAACCAATTGATTTGATTAAAAAATTGGCGATTTCACCAATTTTGATAGCAATAAATGTAGGGGGTGGAACATGTTGCTCATCATTCGATTTCAAACAAGGTCGGGTCTCCCTGCTAGTAGTATTATATTATAGATGTTTTTTCAGTTTAGCAAGGAGTAAACATTTCAGCATCAGTATTTTATTTTCTTCCTTTCCAGCAGATCAGACACAAGGTCAAATGTGTGTTCGACGAAAATGTTTCTGTGAAACGAATTGGATCCGAAATGGGCATACGCAGATTTTCAGTCGTGAACAACTTTAGAGTGCCAGTCGGGTTGTATTACTCATTAGTATTCGCGAACTACACTTTCAAAAAGCACCAAATGAATGTAATTCTGCCACCGCACCGAAGTGAATGGTTGCGATTGACGAAATCAAATAGAAATATCGATCTGCTTATTAGCAATGAAGTTTTTATTTCGAGGAATAAGTCTATTACTGCAAAGTTGATGTTGTTTGGTATAAACATTAAAGTGAAACGATTATTAGGAATGCTCCTGTTCTTTTTACATAGGAACAAACACGCTGAGGAGACATTGTTGTATGCAAATAATAATAACATTGCTTAAAATTAAAGGAAACTGATTTGATATTTCTTTAAAATATTAAATATAACCGTCATAGTTGAGCATATTTTCAAAACTGTCTAAGCTTGATTGTTTATAAATTCAGAAAGTAAATTCAGCAAGAAATCAACAAATTTTCATGTAAAAATTATCATAAAATTTTGCTAAAAGAAATAGTTGAGTTGTTTATGAGAAGTAACAAATAAAAACATTTTTACAGTTAACATTTTTATTATTAGAATATTTATTTTAAGAAATTTTACTGTTAAAATTTTTATTGTTAAAATGTGTATTTTTAGAATGTTTACATATATAGATTTGTTTTTCTTTCTCAATGTACCAAAAGAATTCGTTTTTGGAGGGAAAGGGAGATCAAATATTTTATATTTTCAAAACAGATTCAGTTTCTTATCTAAATGTAATGTAAACCGATCAGTAACTTTATGGCCATCAATAATTTGACCATTTTTTCGTGTACTTTTAGAGAATATGTTGGGGGGGGGTTAAATCGATATTTGTTTTATTTGTGAGTGAGAAAATACTTTTATATCATTTTAACGTAAAATAATCACCCACTTCTTTGTTTTCATTAATTTTTGAAATTTTATATAGAAATGTGTATTTTTGTGTATTTTTCTTTTTCTTTTTTTTAGGCAAGGCTAACAATTTTTTAGGGGCGGTCGTTTCTGATGGATAGTTTTTCTTTCTACATCTTACAACACTTGTGTAGAATAGCGTGCAAGTTATATAATTAGTTATTGGTTTTAGGTTAAACAATTTTCAAAAAAGAATTCACATTACAAAAATAGTTTTTTGCATATATTCGTTTACTGGCAATGTTTAAAGTTTTTAAATAAAACAATATGTGAAGTAATACTAAAAATTACGAAAGTGAAATGTACATACGACTAAGTCAGACTAAGTGAGTGATTTATATAAATCTATATAGGAAAATGATACCTCACTAAAATCTAAAATAGTTGATAGAAATTGAAAATTATTTCTTTTTTAAAGATTCGCAATTCCTATCCGATTTGTTAAGTAAAAAATCGTTTATTAATTATGAAATAAAAATGTTTGTAACTTGCGACTATTAGGAATAAAAGATTAGAAATAAAAAAAATATATATTTTTACATTACGCACAAGTTCTTTTATAAACAAAATGTTCATAGTCATGAAATGAGTTATTAGTTTTCGTTAAATATGTATCTGAAAACAGATCATCTCCTAAAACTTAGATCTAAATACGAGAATTTTCTAACAACATGATCGGAATTGTTAACAGCAAAAGAGTAAATTGGTGATGGTTACAAAGTGGGTGACGTATACAACAAAACACGCGTCAGTGGATTATTATATTTAAAACAATCATATATATATATATATATATATATATATATATACATACATACATATATATATATATATATATATATATATATATATATAAGAATTACAGGTAAGTTTACCAAAATGATCCAAGATGGCAAAACTAGAGTAAATTGTAAATATTAAAGAATTAATATTTATAAAATAATCTCAACCGGATGTAAAAGCTCAATAAAACCAAATAGGAGATAGAGCTTATAATAAGAACCAGTAGCTAACAAGTAGTTAACAAGTTTTTTAACGTTTTATTAACTACTTGTTCTTATATATATATATATATATATATATATATATATATATATATATATATAATTTTCAGATATTGAAAATTATTTTACTGAATTTTATTAAAAACAAATTTTTGTCTTTACTTTGAAGAAGAATTTCCCTGTTTGATCTCTAAGATAACGATAAAGAGATTCCTGTTAATGTACAAATAGTATTTGTTGTTTAATATGTTTAACTATGTATATAATTTTTTTGCAATATTTTTTTACGTAGGAGTCACGCCTTATCAAGGCCCGGAGGCCATTCGAGGATAAAGGGTTAAAGACTGTACAGTAGTCAATGGGACAATATCGTAGTGGAAATTTGATAAATTCGATTACTTAAGGGGGACGGCTCATCGAGAATTTGTTTTATGTTGAACGAAAATATTGTAGTCAGCTGAAAAGCAGGCAAACGGAAGAGAGTTCCACAGGCGTGCAGTTCTAAGAAATAATCTTTGTTCATGGAATCTACGTTTAGGTTTAGGCACGGATAAAGATTGAGGGAAATTATTGATAGTGCTATCAGCTAGACGAGTGTTTCTCGTGAACGTTTGGCGAGAGGGATCATAAATTCAAGCTCAGACAAGTACTTGCCTTGAAAATAACGATAAAGCAGAGACAGGCTCGCAACGTCTCTTCCGTGAAAAAGAGGTTTCAGGGAAGAAAAAAGGGTATCCCCTAATAGGCTAAGAAGTATATTTTGAATTTAGTAAAGGCAGGATAAGTTTTTCTGGCAGTTCCTGTCCAGATGTGGCAACAGTACTCCATCTTTGGATGTACCTGTCTCATATAGAATTGCATCAGCAGTGAGATATCTACTGGAGCGATATAAGGATCCCACCATTTTCCCATCGACTTTGGCAATAGACGATTTAGGTCTTCCATTTCAGATCAGGAGTAAAATTCAAGTCCAGAGGTTTGTCAAAACGTGGAGGCTTCTCAAGACAAGAGCCATTCATTTAAATTGATGCCAGATGGGTATCAGAACGTTGATGATGTAATGATAGAAGCTTGGTTTTAGTTTCATTTAAAGTACCTCTGTCCCCATTGTACCACGTGCTCAGGGTCAGAGGAGAGAGAATCAGAGAATTTGGTCATTTACGGCCTTTGATATGCTGCCATAGATGGTAGTCTCTACAGCATAAATGTCTACGAATGATATAAGGATTTGATTTGAAAGATCATTGATGTAGATCAGGAAGAGAGTTGGGCCCAGGATGGAACCCTGAGGAACTCCAGCATTAATAATGTGAGCTTCTGATTTCTGCCTATCAACCACTACACTTATCTTTATCAGAGAGAAATTATTTAATAATTGAGAATATGCAAAATATACAATTATTTTACTATGTAAACAGATGATATCTACAATTTTGTCGTTACAAGATGCCAAGAATATTTGTAGGAATAATGTGAATCAATATATTCTCCTCATCTCACGCCTAAAAATAATTCTCGTGAATTGACATTAAAACCTCTGTAGGTAACTAATTTGATGGAATGAAATATTAGGTGTAACATCTGTGACTATGACATCAGAACACGTTTTTGTGGTTTTCCTATGAAAAGTGAAGATTAAGAAGGCTTTGCTGGTAGATCTATCCATGACCTTCAAAAATAACTAACCAGTTGCTATATGTGTTAACGTGATTTATTGAAACTGACAATAAAACTATACTTGCAATGCACACGGATATATTGATATATCAGTACACATACATGTGGGTATCGTCAACATACAGTTGTTTTGTCGTTTACTTTCGATATCAAATCCTATATAGCCACTGCTTTTGTACAATTTTTTATAAAATAAAAATAACTAAATTAATTTATAAGTATAAACACTGATAATACAAGGAAAGCAAAAATTAATGTGTAAAACTTAATAAATAAGCGTTCGTTGTTTAGCTTTAAAGCCGAATCCATAATGTAAATATTACAAAGTATAAAATGCAATAACTTATGAGATTTAATCAAAATATGAATTTAGTTTATTAAGCTTTTACGTCTGAATTCGTGAAAAATCGAACTAGCCTTATTATATATATATATATATATATATACATTAAAAAAATTGTACTTCCATACGATACTTATATAAAAAGAAATTTCTTCTTTTATATATATATATATATATATATATATATATATATATATATATATTCAGAACTTTAGGGGAATCGGTATTGGAATCGGAAAAATTGCACCTATTTTTCGATATCAAAAAACGATTCTTTTCATCGTTTTTTTTTTGTTTGATTTTGTTTAAAGCAAAATCTTCTTCCATTAATATTAAGAATAAAATAATAGAAAATTTATTGATTTTAACATTAAAACCAAAATCGATCACTTATCAGTTTTATGTACTTTTACGCTTGAAAAAATATTTGAATAATGATCATGTGTCTTTATTATTATCAGGAAAAAAAAACAATATTTTATGTTTAAGTATTTAAAGATTTATAAAGAATCGGAATCGGTAATTGTATCGGAATCGGGAATTTAGTACGGAATCGGTAATTGTATCGAAGTCGTAAAAATATTGGAATCGTCCCATTTCTTATATATATAAACTGCGCCCTTCAGCTTAGTAAAATATCCTTATTTCACTAAATATACGTCGCAAAAAAATTAAAATAGTATCATCAAATGACTGCTTTAAGGTTAGTTATTCCCCAAATTGTATTCAAATTCATGCAATATTCACGAAGTTATGACATTTTATTCTTTATCAAGGAATTTCCACTGTCTATCGCTTTATTTCAGGTCTCTTAAAATGTTGTTTTAGGGCAAAACTACAATGTCTAATCATGAAAACCTTACAATGGTAGGTCATCTAGCCATGCCGATAAATGATTATCCAAAACGGCTGTGTAAACATTGCTGGTTAGCTTTACACCCTTTGGCACTCGGAATGCTCCAACCAACTTATCTCCTATGATTCCGCCCAGTTCCAGAGTTCCGTTCGGGTTCCAAATTTTGGCCCATCCATTCGGACCGTCCAGAGTTAACATGGATCTCACCCGTAAATAGGATACGCTGAAAATTCATTTGCGTTTAAATTTGTGGCAAAGCTATTCGTTTTTCCTTACGTTGTTTGCTCAATGGAGACCTTAGAAGAGGTTTGATGTTTCTTGCTACCTCATCCAACATATTGTATAGGATCTGCCTGAATCTTCAGGCGATTCCAGCTCTTGCAAAAATGGAAGAACTGGTGCTGTTTGGGTTTTGTAGTGACTTCTCTACGAATTTCCCAAATATCACGATCTTAAAGGTGTCCTGGTGCCGTAATGCTTTCTGGATTTTGTATTGGAGTTATTCAAGAATGTAGACAAGGTTCTTAGATTCCTTTCCAGCTTCGTGCCTAAATCTTTGATAAGCTATCTTTCTGCGAGTCCAGAAACAATCCTTTGCTTTTCGATTACCTTCAATTGCCTGTTTTTTTTTGTTGTTTTTTTGCATTGTAAGAGATCTGCAATATGGACAGTATGGATTATTTGATAGTAAATGAAAAGCGATAACTTCGTGAATATCGTATGGATTTGAATAAAATTTTGGAAAATAACTAACGCTAAAACAGTCCATTGAACATACTATTTAATTTTTTTATTACGTATATTTAGTGAAATACTGATATTTTACTAATCTGCAATAAAGCGATTGACATAGTTTATATATATATATATATATATATATATATATAAACAGTTTATATATATATTATTTACTATAATAATGAAATGACTACAGACACTAGTTTGTGTGTGTGTGTGTGTGTGTAAGTTGAGATATGCACAAATGCTAATCCGCATATGTCATAAATCTCTGCCAAATGTAAATCCTCCAGTTCAGTTGGTAGCTTGAACTGATTGAATCTGTAAGATTAATGCTTGGATTAAACTTATCTAAAATCCATTATGCATTGTCCCATTGTGTAGAACAGTGAATTTCAATCACTGTCATTATAGATCTGCCATAAGAAAACCTCATAAATTTTGTGACGCATTTCCTGAGATAATATTCTATCACATACGTAGCATTTAATACTGCTTCGGCAAACATTTCTTTTTATTTATGACCTTCGATAAAAGAGGTAGTCGTTTAATCTACATTTATTCATATATATATATATATATATATATATATATGAATATATATATATATATGAATATATATAGAGAGATGTGTATGTGGGGTCTGTGTGTGTAAATAAACTCTGCATGATAACTACATATTTATTTACTGGTTTAATTTTATTTTGATTTGAAAGGAACTTACTGATGAGTAGTTAGCTTGAGTTGACAAATTTTTACATGACAATATATTTTAAGGAGGTTGAAGCAAAATTGTCAAGTAACATCAAAGATTCTAGCTCATTAGTTGCAACACTTGATCGTGAAAACAAAATTTTTGGTTTAAATAGACGACATATTTAACTGAAAACAAATCGCAAATTCTTAATTATTTTTAAGATCGTGTACATAAGTTTCTTTTACTTAGTTATATTTTCAAATATTTTGATTTACTATATATATATATATATATATATATATATATATATACATATATATATGTTTGTGTGTGTATGTGTGTGTGCGTGTGTTTGTGCGTGTGTTTAAATTAATTGCGTACTTTATCGACCAAAACCCATTGTTTCACATTTGTGGGATGTCTTTTGTACAATTAAAACATGTGTTTTATCAAGTATTATTGTGTTTTCTGTGTGGATAGCAAATATAAAACTTTAACCAGTTTTAAAAGCCAGCATACATTGATATCTAACGGGTGCAACGATAAAGTTGTCGCCCTAGAAAAGACAACATGATTCTATTTTCGTTTGATGAAAAACGTTTTCTTTTTACCAAACCATCTACTAGATGGTCAGTTGTATACACATCTCAAAAGTGATAAGAGCCTTTTATCATGTCTGAAAGTGTTTTGGCGTCGTTTCACGTGAGGGCAATATGATGCCACTTCATATCTTCGCAGTCGGCTTGAAAGTCAACACCAAAATGTACCTGGATGTGCTGAAGAGTGGGGCTAAAAGCAACATTTTCTTGGTGAGGGGCTAAAAGCAACGTGTTTGCAGGAGAAAAATACGCTTACTGCTCTTATACTACACTTCATCTTTTCTGTACTCGCTCAATGGAGGAGACCCTTCCATATTGAGGTCTTTTTATGCCCACACTTAACTCCCACATTCTGTCTAACTATTCGCTCATAGCGAGGCCACTGGATAGTAACATTAAAAAAAACGATTACTTTTTCCTCGTGAAAAAATAAGGTACTTTCACCGAACAATTAATGCTTTACATTCACGTTTTATTATAAAATAATAAAACGTGTTTAAACTAGAAAAAAAAAACTTTACTATTTCTCTAGAAAAAGTACTCTACTTTTACGTAACAATTTACGATTAAAAATAAAACATTCATGCTTTATTGCAAAAAAAAAATGGGTATTCGCCAGTTTTGTAGTTACGCCCAGTCATATCACTCTCAAATCACGTGTTTTTATTTTTTTGTAATTAACACGTCGGAAATACGATGTGGATCTTACAGAAACGAATTAATTATTAAACGAATCTGACGTAAACACTTGATTAAATAAAGTAAACGAACAACATATAATTTCTTATATATTTATACCTATTTATTCAACAGAAAAATGAACAAAATAAAAAAAAGAACATCTTTACTAGTGATATGGCTCTTCCATAGTTATCGATCATATTTTCGGCTGCATAACTGCCGGGTATTCCTACAATACAGTAACCAGCGTAGTTTAAACACCTCCAACATACAGAAAAAAATCGATAGAACAGAAACATACGCACGCGTACCATTATTTATTTTTCGATTTTGGAGCGCGTTTTCAACCCTTACACGATCCTATTTTCTTTTTTGTTTTGTTTGCGTTTGTGTTGGGGGCGGTTTTTATTAAATTGTTCTTATTTTATTAACATTTACTATTAGTGTGAACGATTTTACTTATATATTTTCCTACTCCTCATTAAGCCTTCAACCATGTTACTTATCATGTTAACCGATTACAACCCGTCGTACACTATGCTATTTTTTACTGTTTTGTTTTCGTTTGTTGACAAACAAACCATAAAAACTTTTTTTTTATTTTGATACAAAACATATTATTACACCCAAAGGTTGAAATAAAACCAGAAAAAATTCATTTTTTATCATTTTTTGTCACTTATTTTACTAGATTAACGCCAGTCGAGGACGCCATATTGCTTTTATAATTTGATCTTTCTAAAGTTTGACAGATTGGCTTTTTATGGCCAATTTTGGCCTTTTTTACGCTCAAAACTGTTCCATGAAAGAGCTTAAGCAAGACCATATTTGACTATAAAAAGGCCAATCTGTCAATCTCAAGAAAGGCCAAATATATAAAGCAACACGGCGGCCTCCAATGTGGTACATTTAGTATCATTAAAAAACGATGAAAAAGTAATAAAAATGACATTTTTCTGTTTTTATTACAGCTTTTTGTTCTAATAATGTGATTTATATAAAAATAAAGTTTTTTATAATTTTTGTAGCTGTCAAATAATTTACGCCGCTAAACTACAAATTTACCATAAATTACATTTCCTACGGAAACACTTATTTAATATATATTTGTTTTTGTTTTTTTTGTTGTCTTTTTTTTTTACTTTTTTCCGGACTCATAACCAACACTGCTCAAACATTAACTTTTTTAAGGTAAATTCACAATTTCTTTAAAATGACAAGTTTTTGAACGATACTGAATAAGACAACCTCTTTAAACTTTGTCGGAGAGAATTACTTTTCGGGATATATAGACATGCATTATGCACTGTAATTCAGTGGCCGCCAGATTTGTACGCACGCGCAATAAAAAAATCTACTTCTCTCCGTTCGAAAGCCGTTTTTACCATGACGAGGTTGGTGGTATCTATTTAATAAGACATGAGGTTAGGGGTGTCTATTCCGAAAGCCGTTCTTTATATTAGGATAACCGTAGTTTAATATTTTAGGGTGGAGGGCATGCTTCCACGGGGCAATGCCGCTAAAGGGTCCTGCTAGTTATAGATGATATCTCCTACATATTAATGATTTCGTTAAACTTATTTTACGAATACAACGTTGATATATAAGTCAAATACATGCAAGGAAAGAACACATTGTCATTTGCTATGCAAAGCTTCATTATGACCGGCAGACAAGTACAGAAACAAAGACACATATAATGACTCGTATTGATGACAACTCTGTCTGTTTCATTCGAGTTCCGGAAAGTGAACAAATTATCAAGAAACTACAGAAATTAATGCTTCCATTGCAGCACAGAAAGAGACGTTGGTAAATTATTCGGTGCGTATAGATATTGCCATTTGTTTTCAGTAATAATCTAATTTTTAATGAATTTTGCACTCTGTAACATATTACACCTGTCTACACAAATTATATCTATACATACATTCGTGCAGGATAATCTCCTTAGATAATGAACAGATAATCATGAATTTGGAATATATATTCTAAGTATTACGGTAAGGAATATGGACACCTTTTACACTTTTAATGACCCCTGAAGCACTCCCGCATTTATATCACACTGTTTAGATGTACGACCGTCGAGGACAACCTGGATTTTTCTCTTATCTAAGAAGGATTTAATTATGTTAAGTATTCTACCAGTGATACCATATGATTTAATTTTCCTGAGGAGACCCTCATGCCATACCCTGTCAAAAGCCTTAGATATATCTAGAGGTACCGCTCTGGCCTCCCCCGCTTTGTCTAGTGAATGGTATATACATTCAGAGAGTACAGTGAGGATGTCTGCTGTGGAACGGACTTGTCTAAATCCATATTGTTTGTCAGTCAGAAGTTTAACATCTGTAAGGTGACGGACTAGACCATGGTTAATTATGGTCTCAAATATTTTGGCGAAAAGTGGGAGGAGGCTAATGGGCGATAATTTGATGGGTCAGTTCTTTCGCCAGAATTCTTGAATACTGGTACAACAGAAGCAGTTTTCCAACAGACTGTGGAGCATGATTCATTAAAGCATGTGTTGTAGAGTTTAGAGAGAACTGGACCTACTTAGGCTGAGCACTTTTTTAATAGCACAGCTGGGATGAGATCAGGTCCACATGCTTTTGAAGTGTCAAGGTTTTTTTATGATAGCATGTACCTGAGCAGGGGTGATTTGTAGATCGCCTAGCATGGCGTCTGTCCGCAAAGGAAAGTCAGGCAGGGTTGGTTGGAAGGGTCCAGTGTGGAGTTTGAGGCAAACCGGCTGGCAAGCATATTAGCCTTGTCAGTTGCTGAGCAAACAACCTCGTGATTGTTTGTTAGTGGAGGATTTGTTGATTGCCCATTATTTACTACACTGTTGTAGATTTTCCAGAAGTCACGATTTCCTAATTTTTCTGCTTTGATGCGTTTTTTAGTGGTTTCAGTAAATTCTCTCTTAGCTGTCACTATTTCTTTCTTAACATGCTGCCTATGAGTAATGGCAGTTGCGCAAGTAGAACTAAACCATTGGGGAGAGTGGGGCTTGCTATAATATATATATATATATATATATATATATATATATATATATAGAGAGAGAGAGAGAGAGAGAGAGAGAGAGAGAGTGAGAGGGGGAAGATAGGTAGAAAAAATAAAAATCTTGGTATTGAAAATTTATTAAAATTTTCACCAAACATTATAAACCTGTAAGGAAGGTTTACAAAATTTTAATTAGTCGACAAGAACTACAAATAAACAAGAAAATCCTTATTCTATGGTGTTTCAAAGAGTGCAATTCTTTTCATCAGAGGAAAGAGGTTTGCAAAATATACAATACATCTTGCAGGTAAATAAAAACTGCAAATATTAATCCTACTTGCATCAAATGAAAACTGCAAATATTAATCTTACATCAAAAAAGTTGGTGACAGTATATAAGGATTCACTAATATTAAGAACGACAAAAACGAGAAAAGGTATATGGTAAAAATCCAATCAGAAAGACGGTAAAATCCAAAACAGGATAAATCTGAAATGAGTCTATTGAAAATCCATCAGCAATCCAAGAGAAAACAGAATTATAAATGTCCAGGATAAATTACAGCTTCCAGAATAAACCATCAGATCATCATATAAAACTTTTTAAAGTAACAGATGTGAATTATGGAAGTGCTAAAGTGTAGATTCAAATTGAAATTGAAAAATGGGTGGTAAGAAAAAGAGATAAAAATGACAAATACAGATAAGAACAGAGAAGAGGAAGAAAGAATATTAAGAAGTCGAAAAAAGAGGGGAGAAAGTGAGATAGACATAGTTGAGAGAGAAGGAGAGCAAGAAAGAGGGAAAGGAGGTAGATAGATAATCATCTTTAAAAATCTATTTTTAGAACAGATAAATATAGGTCAGTTGAGGTAAATTTGATCTAGACAGGAACATAATTGAGTGAAAACGATAATTCAGATTCATTTATTTTAAATTTGAAAAGTTAAATGGGTGAGAGTGTACTGATCCATAATTAATGGTTTAATAAATTAATGTATAATTATAATTGTATGCATACACACATATATAACAAAATGAAATAATGTAAAATAATATATATATAAAGAATTTTTATGTGTACATAATTTTATGAAACATTTTAATAACACCAGGCGTCTTGCCATTATTAATTGTTGAGAGTTTGCTTTTTCCTATAGCTTAAACATAAATCATTAAAGAAGAAAAGTTTACAAAGAAAACCACAATACACTTCTAAAATATATTTCTCGTAAGCTTTAAATTCATGTTTAAAAACATAAATTAGATAAAAAAAAAAAAACGGGAGTAAATGACGGGTGAGGTAGAAAAAAACTATCTAGATTTATTTCAACCAACACTTTTTAATATTAACGTTTGAAAGTGGGGAGAGGAAACAGCGTTTAAAAACGCGATCAAAAAACATAAATTATTAGCAAAGGTAAAAAAAATAAGTGTACGGAAATATGAGAAAATGGAAACAGTCTCCATGAGTATCAAATTATGGGTATATTCTCTTTGTTTACAAAGGGACGTTAGCGTAAATTAATGGATACTGTCTCGAGAATTTTTAAGTGAATTCTTTAGCGTGCTCTGTGTAAAATCGAGAACGTTTCATCAGGCCGTTTCGTATCCCAATCTGTTCAACTTCTGCATAGTCGGTTTAACAACGTGTGGTTGGACATTGTCGTGGAGGAGAATTGGGTTTTTTTTCTGTTGACTAATGCTGGGTGTTGTCGAAGTTTCTGTTGCATTTCATCCATTCGTTGACAATACTTCTCCGCCATATTGATTTCGCCTACATTCAAAAAACTGTAATGGATGAGACCGGTCACAAACCACCAAACAGTCAGCATAACCTCTTTTATGTAACTCTGGCTTCGGGAAGTGTCGTGGAGTTTTGTCGGTGCCTAATCAGTTGAGCGTCGCCGGTTGTTGTAAAAAAAACAAAAAAAAAACAAAGTTTTCATCGCAAGTCACAACCCGGTCGAGAAACGGGCCGTTCTTGTTGAACGAAGAAGGGAATATGACATATCATGAGGGCATTTCTTTTGGTTGTCGTTCAATTCGTGAGGCACCTATTTATTAATATTTTTGTCTTTTCAATCGTTATCAAGTGGTTGAAAATCCTCGTATGCATTACGTCTAATTCAGAAGCAAGTTCTCAAACGATTGTGCGTGATTGGCTTCGACTAATGCTCTTAATTGATCGTTGTGAAGATCCGATGGCCGACCACTACGCTCATTATCTTCAAGACTCTCGTCACCGCCACCAAATATCTTAACCCACCATTATATAATATGCATTCTACAAAATACACATAGGTATTCAAGATATCTCTTTAAAAGAAGATCCGTAAAATGCGGGTTACTTAACTTTATTAGAAAACATATTCCATCCCTGTTAAACAACTCATCTTGGGTGTTATTTTCTGTGAGTAGAATGCTTGGTAAAATGCAGCTGTAGAAGTTACATTCTTCTGGATGTTTAAGGTTCAATCTTCAGTAAGAGCGACACCCAAAATACAATTGCGAATTTCCTAGGACTACAATCCATTCATTAGTTCGGCAAGATAAACCTGAAGAGCGGAGGTTACACCATGAAAACGTTGTGAAAATAACACAGAAAATGAGAACAATAGTCTGAAGAATCCAAATAATACGATTATTTAAACCTAAAATATTATTGGAGCCTGTCAGGCGGTCACGCTGCACTTTTGTTTGACATAGCAGATTGAATGGGTGAATTTTAAGAATATGTTTTGGTTTATTAATAACATAACACTGTCTGTCTATTCCATAGATATTAACCGTATATCAGTTAAGCATATTTTTATCTAGTCTTTTTTAGTCTAATATACAAAGCATTATAAGTAATAATAGAATACATTAATAATGATTATTTGTTTGGTGTCCGTTCTGTCTGGTACGAAAGTAGATTGAATAATAATTGAATAATGTTTTTTTAATCTTTTCTTAGATATGTCTTTAATATCTAACGACACATCGTATAAATACATGAGCGTTACTCAGACAATGTCACTTTTAATAAATGAAAGAGAGAATTATGAAATCAAAATGCAATTCAATCTAAGTAATAATTATTTTCCGGCGATGATCAATGATAATGATTTCTGTTGTTTCTGTAGAAATCTTAAGACTCAGTAACTAAATATTCAGTAAATAGATTGATGATGCCTTCTCTATTAAAGAAAAATCATACTGCAAACCTTACTCTGAAATTAGTGATAACATGTCAGTTAAATACCGGGTAATAAAAAGATTATGTAAAACATCTTAAAACCTATCAAAGTAATTGTGTTATACAATAAACAACGTCGACGTCATCACAGTTCATGAGTTTCATAAAATTTATGTCGAATAATTTTAACAGTTGATTTTTCATGGCTATTGTTTCTATAGGACCAGATATGTTCGCTGTTAAAACACAATAAAAATTATACGCAGTCACTTTCTATAATTAATTATTAATAACGAGATACAAAATATGATCTTCATCTGGGTTCATAGGATATATTTTAATATAAATCTATACTTGAAGTAATGAGCACATCAAGCACCTTTTTATTTATGTTTTTGAGTACTTAATCATGATGTTTCTGAGTACTTTATCATGATGTTTCTGAGTACTTAAAAATAATGTTTCTGAGTACTTAATAATGATGTTTTTGAGTACGTAATCATGATGTTTTTGAGTACTTCATCATAATGTTTCTGAGTACATAATCATGTTGTTTTTGAGTACTTCATCATAATGTTTTTGAGTACTTCATCATAATGTTTTTGAGTACTTCATCATAATGTTTTTGAGTACTAAAACATGATGTTTTTGAGTACTTAATCATGATGTTTTGAGTACTACATCATGATGTTATTAGTACTTAATCATAATGTTTCTGAGTACTTAATCATAATGTTTTTGAGTACTTCATCGTAATGTTTTTGAGTACTTGATCATGATGTTTTTGAGTACTTAATCATGATGTATTTCAGTACTTCATCATAATGTTTCTGCGTACTTAATCATGATGTTTTTGAGAATTAATCATAATGTTTTTGAGTACTTAATAATGATGTTTTTGAGTACTTAATCATAATGTTTTTGAGTACTTAATCATGATGTTTTGAGTACTTGATCATAATGTTTTTGAGTACTTGATCATAATGTTTCTGAGTACTTAATCATAATGTTTTTGAGTACTTAATCATGATGTTTTGAGTACTTGATCATAATGTTTTTGAGTACTTGATCATAATGTTTCTGAGTACTTAATCATAATGTTTTTGAGTACTTAATCATGATGTTTCTGAGTACTTGATCATAATGTTTTTGAGTACTTAATCATGATGTTTTTGAGTACTTAATCATAATGTTTTGAGTACTTGATCATAATGTTTTTGAGTACTTAATCATAATGTTTCTGAGTACTTAATCATGATGTTTTTGAGTACTTAATCATGATGTTTTGAGTACTACATCATGATGTTTTGAGTACTTAATCATAATGTTTTTGAGTACTTAATCATAATGTTTTTGAGTACTTAATCATAATGTTTTTGAGTACTATATCATAATGTTTTTGAGTACTTAATCATAATGTTTTTGAGTACTTAATCATAATGTTTTTGAGTACTATATCATAATGTTTTTTAATACTTAATCATAATGTTTTTGAGTTCTTAATCATCATGTTTTTGAGTACTTAATCATAATATTTTTGAGTACTATATCATAATGTTTTTGAGTACTTAATCATAATGTTTTTGAGTACTTAATCATAATGTTTTTGAGTACTATATCATAATGTTTTTTAATACTTAATCATAATGTTTTTGAGTACTTAATCATAATATTTTGAGTACTTAATCATAATATTTTGAGTACTATATCATAATGTTTTTGAGTACTTAATCATAATGTTTTTGAGTACTTAATCATAATGTTTTTGAGTACTATATCATAATGTTTTTGAGTACTTAATCATAATGTTTTTGAGTACTTAATCATAATATTTTGAGTACTTAATCATAATGTTTTTGTGTACTTAATCATTATGTTTTTTGAGTACTTAATCATCATGTTTTTGAGTACTTAATCATAATGTTTTTGAGTACTTCATCATAATGTTTTTGAGTACTTAATCATGATGTTTTTGAGTACTTAATCATAATGTTTTTGAGTACTTAATCATAATGTTTTGAGTACTATATCATAATGTTTTTGAGTACTTCATCATAATGTTTTTGAGTACTTAATCATGATGTTTTTGAGTACTTAATCATGATGTTTTTGAGTACTATATCATAATGTTTTTGAGTACTTAATCATGATGTTTTTGAGTACTTAATCATAATGTTTTGAGTACTATATCATAATGTTTTTGAGTACTTAATCATAATGTTTTTGAGTACTTGATCATAATATTTTTTGAGTACTGATCATAATGTTTTTGAGTTCTTAATCATCATGTTTTTGAGTACTTAATCATAATATTTTTGAGTACTATATCATAATGTTTTTGAGTACTTAATCATAATGTTTTGAGTACTTAATCATGATGTTTTTGAGTACTTAATCATTTTGTTCATTGTTCTTATCTATAGATTTCCCAAAACCTTAATGGAGAGGAGACTAAAACAGGCTGCTAAGGTTTGAAATTATCTGAAATAAGAGCAAGGGGAGACTTGATTCCAAATATATCTCATATGGTCTATCCTCCTGTTTTTGAAATAGGGTATGATTATGATTATCTCCAGTATCAAATAATCCTTATTCACTGTGAAATTTACTTTATGTACGAAAACCAAAGAGAGGAGATATAACATATGAGAAATCTTTAGAATCAAGTTTCCCCTAGCTGTTATTCAGATCATTTTAAATCACATCAGCAAGTGTTTGTCTCCCTCCATCAAGGCTAGAAGTTTTAGGGGAAATATCAGATATTTTCTAATTCATATGCAAAACAAGAAAAACAAATGACGATGATTGAAACATTTTATGACTGTAAAATGTGCCAGGATAGGCTCTGGGAAATGGATGATCCTCTTAATGTGCGCCCTTCAGTACAAATGTCACATAGCCCACTACACAATTCAGATCATTACCTTTCCAACTAGCCTTCATCTGTTAAATTCTGATTTCGAACTTGTAAAATTGCCACAAAAATTTGATATATATATATGTATATATGTGTGTGTGTATATGTATGTATATATATATATATATATATATATATATATATATATATATATATATATATATATATATATATATATATGCAGTCTGTCAGACTTGACCATGACTAGTCGGGGCCTCGATGCTTTCTCCTTTCGTGTGGCGAAGTCTTCTTTATGTGTGGAACGTTCGGTCACATGCACCGCATATATGGGTGCCGGGATCGTGTTGTCGATATTGTCTCAGCTCTAAGGCTTCTCTAATCTTTCTCTCTATGTCTTCCTTTCCTTTGTGGAGACTTCGGCCAGCTACTCCTTTCGTTGGCTCCAAGAAAAAGCCACTGAACGGTACCAGGAGCTCTACATAGTCTTTGTAGACTTTCGCAAAGCATTTAATAGCGTTGATCGAAAAATGCTGTGGAAAGTCCTTAAAGTGTTCAGATGCCCCGATTACTTCGTGCTAATTATCAAACAATTTCACGAACGAACAAAGGAAGAGTTGTTGTAGCGAACTCTTTGGAGTAAACTACGGCAACAAACAAAGATGCATACTGGCCCCAACACTGTTCACCCTATTTCTGACAACTGTCCTAATGCTGCTTCATCAAAACATTGTAGAAGTTTTCATCCACACGCGTTTCGACGGAAAACTGTTCAACTTTGCAAGACTGAAGGCCAAGACGAAAACCAGGGAGGAGCTGATAACAGAACTGTTGTTCGCAAACGACACTGCTCTGATAACTTTCAATCAAGTTCAGATGCAAAGGATAGTTGATACCTTCTCTCAAACAGCCAGGATCGGCCTACAAATCGACATAGGGAAGACAGAAGTGATGTATCAGCCTTCACCAGATAACAATGTCCCCCCCCCCAATAACAATCAACGGCAAGGTGCTAAAAGCTGTTGAAAACTTCAAATATCTTGAAAACACTCCAAGCACTGACAACCATGCTGACAAAGAATTAAGCTGCCGAATCAAAAGTGCATGCGTCACCTTTGGTAAGCTAGAAAAGCGGCTCTGGATAAGGACCGGTATCCGGCCAGACACAAAGTGCACAGTCTATAAATCCGTCGTTCTGCCAGCCTTTCTGTATAGAGAACATATAAGGAGATTGAAAGCCGTCAATCAGAGACACCTGAAAAGTATCATGAAGAGCAATGGGAGTGACTACGTATCAAGCGTTGAAGTTCCCAGGAATGGCAAATCTAGACAGCGTGGGAGCTACGCTTGCTACTATGCAACTACGATGAACCGGGCACATTATAATAGAATATATATATATATATATATATATATATATATATATATATATATATATATATATATATATATATATATATATATATATATATATCCTCAAAACATCGAGGGCCGGGATAG
Organism: Euprymna scolopes; assembly: GCF_053919585.1. Classification (NCBI taxonomy): domain Eukaryota; kingdom Metazoa; phylum Mollusca; class Cephalopoda; order Sepiida; family Sepiolidae; genus Euprymna; species Euprymna scolopes. The sequence continues at coordinate 73,935,166 of NC_136482.1, read as the reverse complement.
GACTAAATAAACTTCATTTAGCCATATATTTTAAGGTTTGATTTGACGATTAAGTGAAGGAGTTAATCCTTTTTGTTATAAGCGATATATATATATATATATATATATATATATATATATATATATATATACTAGCATAGGTGGCCAGCGTTGATCGGGTGTTTGAAGGTGTGTGTTGAGCAAAAAAAGTGGTAGTAAGAAGGCAGGCTCGAACCCAACCGCGAATGAGGAAAAGAACGGGAAAACAACGTGACGCCTTTGCTGTTACGACCACCGTCAAACCGGAAGTAACGTAGGTTAAATTAAGGCTAGACAATCGAAAGGAGGGGATAACTTTCAAAAATATCGGCGAAAAAGCCACCCCTTCCGGTAGAAAAGTGCCCAGTTGAGGGTGACGAAATTAATATTTTTAGCCAATTCTTCGGTATTTATCGTCTGAAGGGTCGAGCTTCAAAACGATACTGATTTTGTGAAAATCCGTCGCCCCTGTCAAAAGTTTTGGGCAGACATGCAAACCTACATACATATATTTATATATTGGTAACTCAAATTTTCGACCCAAATCGACTAAAAAGCTCGCCCTATCTCTGAATACACTTTATGTAAAATTTCTAATGTTTAGGCCAGAAATTGTTTGAGTAATTTGGTAGAGATCCAAGTGGTCGAATTTTTTTTTAACTTTGACCCGTATTATGACCCCTGACCATTTATTGTTTTGGGCTAAAATCAAGTTATTGTTAGATCCATGTCCAATGAACCTTTGTCTAAAATTTCAAGCGTTTAGACTTAAAATTGACGGGGAAGTTTGGTAGAGTTCTCAAAGGTCGAATCGTTTAACTTTGACTTCTTAACAGCCAAATTTCTTGCCGAAAACTGATTACAAAATTTTCGTAAATCTCAGTACCCTGTATATCAAATGTCGAGTCTGTAGACTTAAAATTGACAGAATTATTGTGTAGGGAAATGTACACAGACAGACAGACACACACACACAGACATTTTCACTTTTATAGATATATTGATATACTAGCACTTTGGCCCGGCAGTTCCCGGGTGTTTGGAGGTGGGTGTTCAGCAAAAAAAAAGGGGGTAGTAGGCAGGATCGAACCCGTACTGCAAAGGAGGAAAAGAACGGGGAAAAAACCTGACGTATTTGCTGTTATGACCATCACCAAACCGGAAGTGACGTAGGTTTTAATTAAGGCTAGGCAATCGAAAGGAGAGGATGACTTTCAAAAATATCGGTGAAAAAAACGACCCCCCCCTGTAGAAAAGTGCCCAGTTGTTTTTAGCCAATTTTTCGATATTTGTCATCTAAAAGGTCAAACTTCAAAACGATACTGATCTTGGTAAAATCTGTCGCATCTGTCGAAAGTTTTAGGTAAACATACAAACATACATACATACACTTATATATTGGTAACTAAAAATTTTCGACCCAAACCGATTAAAAAGCTTGCCCTATCTCTGAATACCCTTCATGTAAATGTTCAAATGTTTAGACCAGAAATTGTCTGAGTAATTTGGTAGAAACCGCAGAGGTCAATTTGTATTTGACTTTGACCCCTATTATGACCCCTTATTGCTGTGGCTCAAATCAAGTTATTAAGTTAGATCCATGTCCAAGAAAAGTATATCTAAAATTTCAAGCGTTTATATCAAAAAATTGGAGGAGGAGTTTTGTAGAGTTCTAAAAGGTCAAATCGTTGGACTTTGGCCCCTTAACAGCCAATTATCTGGCCGAAAACCGATCAAAAAGATTTTTCCAAATCCTAATACTTTTTATGTCAAATCTCGAGAATTGACAGAGTTATTGGGTAGAGAAATGTACACAGACAGACAGACACACTCACAGACACGCTCACTTATATATATATATATATATATATATATATATATATATATATACTAGCAGAATTACCCGTCGTTGACTGGGTTCAAAAACAGCCTACAGAAAATGGACTGTGATTGATGAAAGTATGATAGGTTATGAAAAGGGGGAGGTGTAAAGAGATAGGTTTTGATACTCAAACATTTTACCCTAAGCAAAATATGATGAAAGTAAATATAATTTTCGCGAAAATATATTTTTTATATCACTTTATTTCCATTTGTAGCCAAGAGTGGCCAACAAAATGACGTTTCCTTACAAAGAGAAAATGTTATATATATAATAATATAAATATACAAGAAATACATGTTACCATAGTCAATAAAAGTTACTTTTATGGTAGAAAAGTTCATTGGTTTGTATTTTTAAATAGTTTGTAAGATTTTTTTTTTAATTCACGAACCAGTTTTAAAAAAATCAAAATGGCAGCGACTTTGAAATGGAGAGCCCCGTTTTCAATTTGAAGGAGGGGTACCTAAGCATTCTGTGTTAAAAATTTAAGAGATTTTCGTCAACGTAAGGAATATTTATAAACATATTTTAATTTTTTCCATCATTTTGTGCTTGAGGAATATTCGATTACGGTATGTCTAGTTTATATAAAAATCCATTTAAGTAGTTATCGCCTCAAATTTCGTTTTAATTTCAGTTCGCTTAAATTATTTCAAATAAAGTTCAGTGCATGTTTTTTATTTTATGTTTTGAAATAGTTGTTAATAAAAACCATTTAAAAAAACATGAACTGAACTTATTTTTTCGGGTAGTCGTTTGTTGGCTTTTCTGCTAAACACTCTTACTAAATAATATCGACTAAATATCGAAAAACAAAGAAACAAAAACAGTTTTGAAAATAATGACGCTTTACTTACTTTAGTAAAATAATCCGAAACAGCAAAATGGGATATTAAAAAAGTAAACACGTAATTACTTTAGTTTTTTAAAGCAACGAATCGATATAAATATGAATAAGAAAATGGCGCCCTTTTCAAGCAGAACAGCTTCGTTTCAGTTTTACAGTATTGAACGGTGTAGTATTGCGCCGTCGGATTCAGGGTTGTACTATTGTAATGTAAATAACACTCAGAAATGGTTGTAATCAACTGAATTCCTTCTAGTACACTGACAAAAAAGTAAAACAGATATATAAATAAAAATAAAAAGGTTATGTAAATGTTTTTAAAAAGACACGTAATCACGTGAGCAGGATTTTTTCCTTCTTTTGACACGATAACAAGTAACGTTCTTATTTTTTATTATTTACTATTTATCTATTTTCGAAAGAGTGTCACGTGCAAGTGGAGAAGGAAAAAACAGAGTTATGCAAAATCTGTGTCGAGAATTGTCTAAAGTTCCGACATTTTGGGGTGGGGGTTCACTTTAATAAGAACGTGAATTTATGAGGTGCATTTATTATTTATTTATTCGACACAATATGATTCAACTAAAAAAATAAATAAAAGCTAACGTGAATTAAGATTAAAGTTAAGGTGTTATTGTGAACCCTCACCCTTTTAAAAAAAACTTGTTAAACTTTGTGACATATTTACATTCTATGGAGATCAGGCGCGAACGAACACCCAATAATTTTATTATACCATATTTCTTTAAACTGAAACATAATTATCAAAGTATACTTACGCAAATAGATATGAAAAGTCTTTGTTAAAGTTTGTGCCATATTTCCATGGAGTACAGGCGCGAAAGCAGACCCCACAATTTTATTATACCATCCCTATTTAAGTTGAAACATACTTATCAAAGTTTTCTTATGTACATCTATATCAAAAACACTTGGAAATGTTTTTTTTTTTCATTTTTTATTTCCATACTTTTGGGGGCCAGGCGCGAACGCAGACCCCACAATTTTTATGAACCACCGTTCTGCCAGATCAAACATACCCATTCCTGATCCTCGATACATCTTCTATCATTATATGTAATCAGTTTTTTAAAATAGTCAATCATATAGGAGCCTATTCGTGACCAGACACACACACATATATACACACACGTTCAGTTTTATATTATAATAATATTATATATATATATATATATGTATAGTTATATGTGTGTGTGTGTGTGTGTGTGTGTGTGTGTGTGTGTGTGGCTTACATAACGCCCGAAATTAAGCAAAGATAAGGCTGGCCAGTAATAGTGTCTATTTGGGGAATGTTAGGCATCGTATGTGTTGCAAACAACTCCTGCATCTAGTATAATGTTTGGTCCACCATAACTGAATGGACAAGAAATTGCCGAAAGAAATTATCGTATTTTAAGCAAAATTCACAGTTATTTATTGATTCTTTTCTTTTTTAGCATCGATTCTTTAAACCATTTTCTATTTAATGGTACATTAGCAATATTAAGCTCCTTAAAAGAAAATTATTAATTTATTTTTCAAAGATTTTAAATGGTTTTTTTTTCGATAAAATAACGAATATATATATATATATATATATATATATATATATAATCAAATCAAAAAAATCAAAAAACTATATATATATATATCAATCAATAACGAATATATATATATATATATATAATCAAATCAAAAAATCAAAAAACTATATATATATATATATAGTTTTTTTTAGTTTTTTTTCCTAATCTAAAACATATTCAACAAATTTCAAAACACAAAGGTGAAAAATAAAACACATTCAAACTTCCGATTTTTAACCTTAAAATCTGATACGTCTACAGTTGTTCTTTTGTTTGTATATTTGTTTGTTTGTTTTTTGTCTGTATATTTGATTGTATATTTGTTTGTTTTATCTACAATCCTTACACTCTCGCAGTATAATATATTTTGTTCAGTTTGGGCTGATTATTTTAAGAATATGCCCACAAATAAAGGGTTTTTGTTGGCAGAAAAAATATACAGACAACAACCATTTTTCTGTTGAGAGAGAGCATGTTTTCGGGTCTTAATGAAAATCATCTCCACAACTTTTCTAGAAAATAACGAATGAATTAAATCTAAAACATTCAACATGTTACCAGGGTACGCAGGCGCGTATGTTATTATGTCCAACAATTTTTTCCGCTTTTATAAATCACTGTTCTTATCTGATAAGATATCGGCCCAGTATGTAAACAAATGTGAAATTTAAAATTTCGAAGCAATTTTATTTAGAGAATATAACGGGGAAGAAAAAAAAAGATAAAAAGTGATGGGCAAATCTCATGCTAATTGCTGAGCGGAAACTATATCAAATAAACAACAAAAATTATTAAGAGAACAAAGCAAAATATCATCCAGCCGACATATGTTTTGTTTGTATTAGTTCATATTTCTTCTAGTCGCATTATTTTTGTTTACAACGTTTTTAGCCTGGCCACAATGTTTTATATCCTTTTTTAATAGTTTTCATGCTCTCTTCTCCGGAGTGTATTATCGCTGGCTAAAAAGTATCTTTCATTTCTTTCTTCTCATTCTCTCGTCTTCTTTATTTCTTCTTTAGTATTATTCGTTCGTTTCACTTCATCTAATGTAGCTCCTATCTTCCTCTCTATATAGATTCTTTTATCTTTCTCTCCTCTGCTCTCTTTCTCTCACATACTTTTAACATTTTTTCATGTCGACAAGTCAAAAGAAAATAATATGATGCTCTCTCTCTCTCCTATGGTTTAAAATTTTGTTTTTAATACATAATCCAATCGTTGGAACTAAATGATAGTACGGACAACGATAATATATCAAATATATGAATGCAATAAAGTGTAAAACTTAATTATTGTATTAAAAAAGAGATAAATACTAAACGAGATAGAATTTTTACTCATATATGTAGATCCTCGTCTTTCTAAGGTAAAATCTGTTATTCGTATTGAATTAATAGTTTAATAAACAAGAGAAATTAAAGAATCTGACAACAAATGTTTTGAAGTGAATTTAAGCTAAAAATTAAATAGAAAAAATATAGACAGCAACCATTTTTCTGTTGAGAGAGAGCATGTTTTCAGGTCTTAATGAAAATCATCTCCACAACTTTTCAAGAAAATAACGAATGAATAAAACCTAAAACATTCAACATGTTACCAGGGTACGCAGGCGCGTATGTCATTATGTCCAACAATTTTTTCCGTTTTTATAACTCACTGTTCCTATCTTATCAATCGGCCCCGTACGTATTCCTTTAGCACATGTTGCCTTATACTATTTTCTACTCTGTGATTCGTTTTACAAATGTAATCAGTTTTGCACTTGTGTATAAAATGCTAAATAACTAGAAAAGCTATTCTAAAGAAACTTGGTTGTTATTGGACGAAAATTCCATATGAAGATGGTTGGAATAATTGCAGTGTTGCACGCTATTATTGAATAGCTAAGTTTAGTCCATACTAGCATCACTCTGTACCCTGTGATGAGATCCTAATTCTGGGGTTTTTGTAACCTCTCAGCTAGTATTATTCGTTGGTCCATACTATGTCATAGCGGTAACATCTGCCTATTGGAACATCTTTAAACGATAACTAAAAGAAACAACGAACAGAAATTTGTACAAACTACTTGAAACTATTAAGAACTTGAAGTACGAAATATTGCACAATATGAATGAGATATAAAAAAGATATAAAAAAAAGAATTGATAATCGCTGATATGGTGTAATACAAAACAATCAAACCTTACATATTAACGATGCTTTTGAGTTGATGATACACTGGACGCGTTATTTTTGGTTTTCTGGTTTACAGTTTATCGATCAAGTTGTATTATTATAATATCCTGGCTCTTCATTAGGCGTGGTTGTTATTTTTATGACGTTTATGATTACAACGTTTTGTAGATGAACAAATGAAGACTTATACTTGCTTGGAGAGACTGGTGATTGTTGTTTTTGCAAACGAAACACGTCCGGTCTTGTTAATTGTAATTCATTACACGTTCATTATTTTTTTATTTAATATTTAAACCACATTGTCGTTTGAGAAATTAATAGACTAGATGCACATGTATAAAGATACAGTTTTAGACGTGTTAAACACGGTTCTATTTAAAACGTTCCTACTAATTTTTACGTGGCCCATTACTTCTGTTCCTGGATGTCCCTATGCATGTCAGATTTGACCCATGATGCCTTTGATAATCCGTTTTCTTCTAGCTATGTCCTTGGTTGAACTTAAGGAAACTCAGTATACAATATTACTTTTAAAACTTACAAAGGACTGGTATATCATTAACACTTTTTTTTATCAGGTAGCGGACAATATTTTACGCTGTTTTACTGATCGATTACTAATTATCAATAGGTAACTAATGATTTAAAAGATTATTGGACGATGATTGCCGCCAAAAAATGATTGCAAAACAATAGGTTGAATGAACAGAGGATTAATTAAGAATACTTGGTTATTCAAGATCACGGCTTCTCATGTGTGCTGACATTAGACCTGAAGATGACTATGCTGTAATCGACTGAAAAATGATTGTATCGCATTTTGTTCTACAAATGAGATTTTTAAGAAAGAAACTTTGTTCATGGAAGTTATGTTTGATTTTTAATTGGGAGAAAAAAGTCCTTTGTTATTATAATAGCCGTATTGTTTTGAGTACTCGAACTACTGCTCTCTTAGTGAATGTTATCTGCACAGCATTTTGGCCGATGTAACCTCTGACCCTCTTTGGGTGTATCTTGTCGAACTTGTGAATACGTACGTAATTTTGAACGGAACTCTTTATTTAATCCACAGAGATAGCGTGTTTTCCTTCTGTCAGTCATGATCGGGTAAAGTACTTCGCAATTGTATTCTTAGTAAAGTCCGCACCGTTGATTCAAGAAACACAACTTACAAGTGAACTTTTCACTTTATCTGTTACGTCACGAATCCAATAATACACATTATCAATCCATAATATTAAACCATAATATTGTTGCAGATTTATTAGTCATTTACAATACACCTGAAGAAGGTTAAAACCTAGTGAAAATACATGCTAACGTTGTCGAGGATAATCATTCAAAAAATATAAATTCTATCTCACCATCGCAAGCATTTAAACACATCTTTTAAAGATAGTTTTTCATATATCATCTGTCTCATTTAAGAAGCTGTTTTTTTCTGTTCCAATTTTTTATAAAATCTCACATAAATATCGATAAACATTGTTTTAATCTTCGCTTGAAAGTCATAAAAACCTTGGAGTGAAAATTATCTAATGGTAAGGTCTTCATCTTTTATCTTTTATCGCTTCAATCTAGCACCGGTCTTAATGTTGCTTTTAAGACATATTCTATTTGCTTCTTTGTTTTATTTTGTTGTCTCCTACAAATCTTCATTGAAGTAGAGACAAGAAATGGCGTCTCATAAAATATTTAACTGTAATTAAAAAAAACAACTTCGTTTTATCATTTTGACGATATCGGCTGCCTCATGCAAACATTGACTTAATAATTATTTTATAACATACTTGTATATTCACTTCGCGTTGTTTGACAATCAAATATTATTAAACGCAACCAATAAAATTCACTTATAAGTGGATCATTACATTTTGCCTATAAATGCCTTACGCATGTTTTGTTGTTTCAAGTCTTTTGAATTTCCGTCCTCCTTAACCTGAGTAACAATTCTATTTAATCTATTTGTGGCAATTTATAGCGATATCTGTTTGTATCTGTGTCATATAATGACGCAATGGACCATATTTTTGTACGATGACAACGTAATAAGTAAAGCATTTCTCCAAAATATATAAGAAAAATGATTTTAAAATATATAAAATAATAGTAAAATAAACAATTTCCAAGCTTATTGACTGATTCTAGATGTTGGCGATTGAAATGTAACTTAACTTAATAGTATATATGCTCTGAACGCTAAAATAGATCATCATTGAGTTTATTATTTGTAACAATTTGGGCAATATTATTAGGAATATATACACCCAAATTATTTTTCATATAAATTGAATA
>NC_136482.1:73783854-73923854 GCF_053919585.1 Euprymna scolopes | reverse complement strand
AAATGTGTTACATTTTATATTATATATGACCTAACTCATTATTTTGCTTACTATTCCATCTTCTCAAAACATTCTTCCAGCCCTAAAGTGTAAAAAGAAAAAAAGAAACTTTATCACCTTGCCTATAGACTTTAGGCATCTGTTATTTTTGGGTTTTTTTAATATATTTTTATTGATGGTTTTCCTTCGCCTGAATAGGCAACAGCCCATCAAACACAGAGCGTATTTTCTTGCGAACATTAACTCTGCTGACAATAAACGTGACGTCGTATTCAGATTTGATGTTATTCTGTAAACTGTCAAAATGTTTGAATACTACTTTCATTTGTGTCCATGATTCTTCGTTCAGAGCTCGTTTGAATATGCCCACAACTTTTTCTGCTATTCTGTTTGGTCTTGGGTAGTAAAGTGGCGTTATCACGTGGTCAATGGACCATTATTTGGATTATTCCTTGAATTATTTTCCGTGAATTGAATTGTATTGTCGCAGACTAAAGTCCAAAACAAGAAAAAATTTTGTTAAGTGCGTTTATAAAAGTTATTGCCGTCGGATGCCTGCACTTAACAATTTTTTGCCACTTCGTGAGTGTGTCCACAGTGACCTGCATAATTGATATGCATCGAGTCTATTTTTGACTAAGGTTGAAATTTTACCAGTTGATTCCTTGCTGTTAGTTGGCATCCTCTATAGTTTCGCATTTTCTATGCCTTTTTTATTCTTTTCGTTCAACCAGACTTGTTTTGACATTTTTCTAATGGAATTATCCTTTCCGCAGCTTTTTATCACATCTTTTAGTGTAATTAGAAGTTCTCTAATAGTATTGCCTAACAAATCCGACAATCCATGTTCGTCTCTTAGTGCCACTATTATTTTGTGCGAATGGTTCCGTATATTTAGGTATCAATATTGATAACCCATCCGTGTGACCTATCTTTTTTAAAGGTACATATTCTATTTTAAAATCATAATTCAATAGAATTACACCCCAACATTGTAGTCGATTTGCCGTGTGAGTTGATATACTTTTTCTCGAACCAAATATTGTTATCGGCCGTTTGTAGTCTGTTTGCAAAATAAATTCTATTCCATATATAAACCTTTAAATATTTTTTAATCGCTTTTTCGATTTGACTGGAATTTCGTTCCGGGGGCAGCAATGTTATCGACGCATGTGCTATTGGCTTTGTAGATCCATCATCGAATTTGTGACAGCACCCAGTCCTTCATTACTAGCATGTACTGCAACAATGCTTTTCCTGTTCGATTCGAAACATAGTAATTGTTTTGAAAATTTAAAAACTATTCATATTCTTCTGACCATATCCTCTTTATGCCTTTTATTTACCAAATTATTTAACGGTGCTCTTATATCATATACTTTTGGGATATGTATAATAACTTACTAATCCCCAGAAAACCTGGAGTTTAGCAACATTATCAGGTGCAGGCATAGTCCCAATAGCTTCTGCCCTTTCGGGGTCTGGTCTTCTTCCTTTGCTGTCAATAATCTGCCCTAAATATTTTATTTTCCTGAAGAACTCGCATTTTTCAGAACTCATATTGAATTTGTTTTCTTTAATACTCTGAAACATTGCTTTAATATGGACTTTGTGTGCCGTCTTATTATTTTTTTATTTAATCTAAATATCATTCAAATATGCGATTGCATATTTCATACTCGCCAACATTGTGTCCATTATTTGCTGAAAACTTTGCAGCTAATTCTACCCTATGCGACGAAGGCCATCAACTCCCCATATTTCCTCCTATAACACAGAACAAGCTAGGTAACATACAAATATCCGTGCATGAGGTCGCCAAGCTAATCAAGAACCTAGATTCCAGTAAAGCAACTTGCCCTGATGGCATCCCAATAATAGTGTTAAAAAAGCTTCAACCAGAACTTGCTCCCATACTTACGAAACTATTTAAGCGCTGCCTTAAGGAGAAGTGCTTTCCGACTCCCTGGAAGACCTCATTAGTTTGCCCTGTATTTAAGAATTCAGGTGATATGTCATCTCCTTCTCAATACAGACCTATAAGTCTCCTCTGTGTTATGAGTAAGTTGCTGGAATCCATATTAAATAGAGAAATAGTCAACCACCTCAGCAGGAATAACCTTCTTAGTGACACACAATATGGTTTCCGCTCTGCAAGATCTACCGCAGATGTGCTGACGGTTATATCCCACAGGATTAGTGAATCTCTTGACCAAGGCTTCCTTTCTAGGGCAATTGCTCTTGACATATCAAAGGCCTTCGACAAGGTATGGCATAAGGGTCTACTTCACAAGATTTCCAGCTACGGTATAACTGGAAATGTTTTCTCAATCATTAAATCATTTCTCTCCGATAGGCTCATAAGAGTAGTGTTAGATGGACAAAAATCGGAGGCCTGAAATATAAATGCTGGAGTCCCTCAGGGGTCAATCCTGGGCCCAACTCTCTTCCTGATCTACATCAATGATCTCCCTAAACACATACTTAAATCATTCGTTGACATCTATGCTGATGACGCGACCATCTACGGCAACACATCAAAGGCTGTAAGTTCTCTCTGATTCTCTCTCCTCTGATCTCGAGCGCGTGGTTCAGTGGGGGAAGATGTGGCTGGTTACCTTTTATGCATCCAAAACCAAACTCCTATCCTTACATCATCAACGCTCTGATCCCCAGCTGGCATCAATTGTGATGGATGGCTCTCGTTTGGGTGAGGCCCCGTGTTTTGACAAGCTTCTGGGTTTGAGCTTTACTCCTGATCTGAAATGGAACACGTACATCAAGTTTGTTGCCAAGGTCGCTGGAAAGATGGTGGGATCCTTCTACCGCTCCAGAAGATATCTCACTACTGATGCAATTCTCTATCTATATAAAAGCCAAGTACGTCCAAAGATGGAATACTGTTGCCATATCTGGGCAGGAGCTGCTAAAAACAGCCTATCCTGCCTTGACAGAGTACAAAATAGACTTCGTGGCTTAGTGGGGGATGCCCTTTTCTTTACCCTGCAACCTCTCTCCCACAGAAGAGATGTTGCGGGCCTGTCCTTGTTTTATCGTTATTTCCATGGCAGACGCTCGTCTGAACTCCAATCTCTGGTCCCCCCTCGCCAATCTTTCACGAAAAACACCCGTCTAGCTGAATCCACAGTGAAAAATTTCCCCCACTCTATATCTGTGCCTAAATCAAAACGCGGATTCCATGAACAAAGCTTCTTTCTTAGAACTGCACGCCTGTGGAACTCTGTTCCGTCTGCCTGCTTCCCTCCGGACTACAACTTGGATGTCTTCAAGTCCAATGTTAACAAATTCCTAATGAACCGCCCCCTTAAGTAAACACTTCATCAAATCTCCTCACTAACGTAATGTACTTGCAATAACCTTTATCCCTGAGTGGCCTCCGGGCCTTGATAAGTGGTGATCACATTGTAAAAAAGAAAATAGGCGTGGAGCTACGTCCACTCCAAAAGGAGGACGATTAACTTTAAACATTCTTTTATGTGTGTTTATTGTTAGCTACTTATTGTTTATTGTTAGCTACTTATTGTTTATTGTTAACTATTATTGTTTATTGTTAGCTACTTATTGTTTATTGTTAACTATTATTGTTTATTGTTAGCTACTTATTGTTTATTGTTAGCTACTTATTGTTTATTGTTAACTATTATTGTTTATTGTTAGCTACTTATTGTTTATTGTTAGCTACTTGGAACATTTTTAACTGATTTTAACCTTAATATAGGCTTCAGACAAATCTAACATTAAAACAAAAACTCTCCCACCGTTTAATCTAGTGAATATGTGGTTAAATACAATGACTCCACAACTCAAACTTCACTCTTCAATCCTGCAGTCCAATGCACTTCTGACAGCAATTGCTTCTGCCAAACAAAAAAGACACCCTCTCTCCCAAATACAGGCTTTTTATAGGACAAAACCGTCCAAAGTTATTTGCATACTCTTCCCATGATCTCTAGTCTATAAATAGACGCAGTGGCCATTCTCTTCTTCTTTCACTCTCTGAAGCGGGCGTTGCCAGTGGTAAAAGGTTTGCACAATTTTTTTTACTACACGCCCCCATGATCATTAAAGATCATTCACATCTCATAATCCCGTGTCCAGATCGGCGCATTGCGTTCTCTTTGCGGTCTCTGCATCGGCACCGGTTCATCTTCATCACTCCCTGGCTCAGTACCACCATCCTCATCACCTAAATGGACCACACGCCTTAAATCTAAAACATGTCGTGGCATTCCATTGACACTTAAGTTGTTTGGGGATTGCACTCCTGTTATCACTCCTCTTCCCCACTGCGTTGTGCATCGGGCATTAGGCGGTTTCACCCAAACTTCTTCTCCTATTTGGATTCTGGCTGGTCCTTGATCATTAATTTCCGGTGACATGTCTCTAGGATGTCTCCATTCGTAATTAAAGATTGCTCTATGTGGCACTGTGTCATCTCTTTGCCCGACCTTAGGGGACATGTTGTACCAAAATGTGGCCTCTTCAGGCGATATTCTTCCTCTCTCAGCTATTGCTTTCACGGTCCGATGATGTCGCTCCACAATGCCATTTTCTCCAGGTCTGTAGGCTGCCCTGTAATAACTTTTAATCTTCCATTTTTTTAGCATCGTCTGAAAGATTTCTGAGCGAAAAACAGTGCCATTGTCCATTATCACCTCCCTTACGAGACCTCGTTCAAGTATCACCCTTTCTAATTCAGTTGCAAATGCAGATGCGGCTTCCACTCGCAGTTCCTTCCATATCGCCAGTCTACTTGGCTCACAATCAAGTATTGATAAGTACGCTCCCCCTTGGTAGTGTGCTATGTCAATAGCTAGTCTCGTCCAGTTCGTTAAAACTCCAATTTCCCCAGGATTATGTATATTTGGGGCAGGATCGATCGATTGACACCGAACACAGTTCTTTACTATCATCTGAATTTCTTCCCGTTTTACATTCGGATCCACTTGCCTCACCAAATATAATGTTCTCTCCACTCCCATGTGATGCATGTCATGCAACTCTTTAATTTCTCCAATTCCAAGACAGCATATCGGCGCCTCCTCTTTCTCAATTAACCACTGTTTTTTTATCCGTGTTAGCGCATCTGCCTTGTTTCTTTCAGAAGGCACAAACACTGCTTTTATCTGCAGTTTCAATTCAGACATCAACTCTCTAAGCATCCCTAATCTCCGCTTTATTATCACTTCTCCAGCACCCTTTGTTCGTATTCTGCCACTCTCCTCCACAGTAGAGTTCACCCAACTGAGTACAGTGGCTGAATCAGTTCTTATTTCAATATTTGTCAGTCTCCATTTGATAGCCAAATTGACACCCTTTAGAACAGTATCTAATTCACCTATGTTAATGTGATTAAAGTCATCACTTTTCCTCAGCCAAGTTGCATCTTCCGCCACCACACCGCCAATCTCGACAACCACGCCAGTTGCAACATTGCTTGCATCACACCACACGACTCCTGTGCTCACTTCAGGTATGTGCCAAGCGCCATTAACAGGGTCTTCTTTTTTCACCTCAGCTAGAACATCCTGCATCACTTTCATGGTTCTGCAATCAACTTTTTCTTCCCAATCCACTCCATTTGCTCTTCTTTTCACATAACTGCATGCTAATCGCAGCCATCCAGCAATTGGATAGTGCCCCAATAATTTACCACAGATCGAAAATAGCTCCCGCCTACTAATTTCTCCTCCCATCTCTGGGATCTCGTTGCCTCTCCTGAACATTAGTGCACCCATCTTATTTTTCATAAGCTTAAGGCCCAGTGCCGCTCCTCCGTCCAGGGATTCCGGAGATTTTGCTGCTAACCCAAACCCCTTCAAATGTTCCACAACTTCCTGTGTCGATATTTTCGTTACGTCTACCATTATATCATCAATGTATGAATCAGTGGCCTCTTTCGTCCTACTTCCTTTCTTTAATACTGTTTTTAAAATGGCTGCCATAATCTTTGGCGCGACATTAAGTCCGAATCTTAATCGTGTTAGGCAATAGGTTTTTCCTTTATAACAGACCAGCTGGTACTGCCATAGTTCCTTTGCCACATGTAGTTGCAGGTAGGCAGACTTAAGGTCCACTATTGCGGTCCCTCCTACCAACTGTCTCCACTTTCTTATCTTTTCATCACATACATCTATTATGTCGCTCCCTGTATGACACGCCACAAAACGGTTCAACTCACGAAAGTCGAACACTGGCCTAACTTTCCCTTTTGTGGCCTGAAATACTGCCATCAATGGCAACACGCCTTTTCTTTCTCCTTTCCATGGTAACAGAATACCATTCGATATCCATCTTTCCACCTCTTTCTCGAATTCTAATTTCTTATCGCCTTCCAGAGAGTTTTTATAATATTGGACTTTGTTCTGCAATACTGGAGGCTCTCCCTTCCATGTCCATCTTACTGTCCATTTATCTCCATCGAAGTTTGCTTCAAAGTCTTTATCCTCGATTTTGCAAACATTCAGCTGATGGGCAGCCACGGCACATTGTATATCTCCAAACTTCACTTTGGCTTTCTTTATAGTTACACCTCCCAGCTCATTAATCACGTCCATTCCAATTATTCAAGATTGCCCTCACCTTTACGTGCATTTCACAGACTTTTATCTCCACTTATCTGGCTCCTTTACATTCTATATTCCTCCCATCAACTGCTTTCACTGTACCGCTCCTTCCATATCCCTTCAAAAGTTTGGAATTGATTAAAGTAGTGGTGCACCCAGTATCGACAAGTGCAGTCATTACAGAATCATTCACTTCTACTTCTATTATAGGAAGAGGCCAGTATCGCGCCTTCATTTCATTGCTAGGGTAGCTTGCGGCGCAGAAGCTCCCCCTTGCCCGTTTCCCTGAATCTGAGGACAATATCTCGCAATGTGGCCAAATTTTTCATAATTGTAGCATGTTGCCCTGGCCCTAGGGATCTCTGTGCAATCTTTTTTAGGTGCGGTCCTTGACATCTAAAGCACTGAAGGCTTGATTCTTTCTTTCCCTTATTAGTCTCATTAGTTTGCGCACTTGCGGCCAATGTCCGAGTTTCTACGACTCTTTTGCTGACTAAAAGCCGTGCAGTCGGTATCAGTTTGCTGACATCCATTCTCTCTAAGTTCGGTAGCTGCTGTAATGCCACAGATACATCGTCTGGGAATCCAGTTATGAATGCCAGTTTGGCTGTATGTTCCAGCCCTCTTCCCATATATCCCGCCAGTCCAGCCAATCTTTTGATTTTATTAGCATAAACATCCACCGATTCTCCTGTCCACTTGAATCGTTGCAGTTTTTCGTATGTCTCAAAAGGCCCCTCAGTGAAGGCGGTCACGAGTCTCATCTCTATCAGTTCTGCATCTTCTTGTTCTGCATTATTCATCTCAAGATAGAGAGCGAGTGCATCTCCCTGCAAAAAAAGTGGAATAAAACTGACAAGGTCTGGCACTGGTTGAAGCTTAGCCACCAGTTTTACTTTCTTTATCCATCCGACTACATCACCTTCTCCACTAAAAGGTGGTATCACATCTTTTCCCAATCTCAACATCCCAGATTCCATGATCTGTTCTTGGCCGGAATAGCTTGTGGTTAAATACAATGACTCCACAACTCAAACTTCACTCTTCAATCCTGCAGTCCAATGCACTTCTGACAGCAATTGCTTCTGCCAAACAAAAAAGACACCCTCTCTCCCAAATACAGGCTTTTTATAGGACAAAACCGTCCAAAGTTATTTGCATACTCTTCCCATGATCTCTAGTCTATAAATAGACGCAGTGGCCATTCTCTTCTTCTTCTTCTTTCACTCTCTGAAGCGGGAGTTGCCAGTGGTAAAAGGTTTGCACGATTTTTTTTTTTTTTTTTTTTTTTACTACAGAATATATGTTCTAGAGATGAATATATGTTCTAGACATAAAAAGAGATACGCCTGATCTTATTAAGAGGCATTCAATTCCCCTCAAAAAATCAGTTTTTCTTTTTATATATATGCAGTTGGCGACGCCCAATTCGAGTAATCGACTTTTGAAATTATGCTAATTTTTTCATCCTTTTTAATTTCTCAACTATTGAATCTAGTGTCGGAAATATCACTTCTGGGTTTAAAAATGGGTTTAACATTTTCTTTTAATTCGAAATCAACTTCTGTTATTTGTACATAGACGGAGTTCTTCTAGATAAAAACACGAGAGAATTTGCTTTTCAAAACCGTAATAAATATTTCTGTTTGCTTCAACGTTAACTTTGTTACATAAATGAATTAATTGGTAATTCCCATACGTTAAACAGTACAATTCAGCCAACACCAAAATGATTTTCTGAACGAATTAGTCACATTGAACTCGATTTAAATTTGCCTCTAAAGAAATAGTTTAAAAATGGAGTTAGAATGACCCACATGTACAACCAAATATAATAACAGCATGATTTGCTTGAATTTTTACTTTTTCTTGTATTGATTTACTAAATCAATGTAAAAAAGTTTTTGTTGTGCCGTCCTCTTAAATAATCAATTTCTACGGTCACAGTGTTGTTTCACCTCACACCCATTAACTTTTATCCTTGAGTAGCCGCCAAGCGTTGATAAGCAGGTACTCCCTATTAAAAAGGCTACTTTCATACCATAAAAATACTTAGATAAATATCTTTCAGATAAAGAAAATGAATGCCACTTTTAAGTCGACAACGCGGACCAAATGTAATTGCCCCAACTGTAACAAAATTTAACACAAGATTATAAGATGAGGTAAACAAACTCTTTCGAGATGGAGAGCATTCTGATCCAGTTCAAAAAGCAAGAACGGATTCCTCGGCGCTTAAGACGGTCGGAAATAGACAAACCCCTCCAAAAAGCCGTAATAATAAGGAGAATGTGCCTTCTCTGAATGAATCGAGCAATACCTCATTCTGGTAAAGTAAGGTCTAATTGATAAAGTTAAAGTCTAAATGCCAAATTAACGTCAAAACGAACCTTGGATGGCATGAATGCTCGAACTGAGGTCTAAATGACAGAATTATGTTTACGACGTCATGTTCGATTTTTGAACGATTTATTTTGAAATAATTCTTTTGATAAACAGCAACATCATTAATTTCTCAATTATTTTTGCATTTGTCTTAAGAGCAGACGATCTCAAGTTTATATACTTGTTCATATACTTTATGAACATAATAGGATACACGCGTATTATCAACAGTTCTCTGAGATTTTTTCTTCTTCTAAACTGTTTGAATGCTGTTTGTTATAATTGAACGCTGCACATTTTTGTCGTTATATTAAAAAAATATCACTGATAAAATATGCCGGTGGTGATCAGTTGCGCATTGCTACGAGTGGAAGGAGAAAAGGAGACGACGAGACACTGCTTTGTCTCCACGGATTATCTTTTTCACACTCTTTGATGTCAACCAGGAAAAATTAATTAGAATTGACAGTTGTTGATAAGGAGATGCCATATAATGACCATGGCCGAGGAACAAGATTCATTTAATTACATGCGAGAAGACACAAAATGAAAAATGAAAAGAAATTGTATCGCTTTTATTTTTCTGCATTTTTCTAGTGTTGACAGAAGAAAGAAATAAAATTTAATTTATTTAAATAGTATATTGATTTTCTCTCTCTTTCTGTTCCTTTCTCCCTCTCTCTCTCTCTCTTTCTCTCTCTCTCTCTCTCTCTCTCTCTATATATATATATATATATATATATATATATATGTATAACTACTTCATTTAATAACATAAATTAATATACGAAAGTATAAATTTATTCGTAAACTTTAAGTATTTACTTCAACAGTGCTCAATACGTAGGTAGAACTAGGAAGTAAGTTATAAAATATATATGGCAATTAAGCTACACAGAATATTCCGCGTTTCATCCACGCTTAGATTCATCAGGCTTATGCGAGGAGTTGTGGTAGTCTCGCGTTTTTATATACGCACATTCTATTGAGTTTTTAGTTAGCAAATCAGCTCTCTAGTTTCCACCGACCCTTCCTAATCAGCCAATGACCGGCTGCTTACAAGACAAACGCCCAGTTTACTTCCAGTTTACCCCTGCCTTTGTGTGTGCTTTTTTAGCGGGGAGCGTAGATATCTCGCGTTCTGGCCTATTTTAAACTAGGTTAAATGTTTTTATGTAAGTTTATATATATATATATATATATATATATATATATATATGATAATTTATATATATGTATGCTTATTTTATTTTTATTTTCTATTGTTATTATTAATTTCAAAGTTATTTTTGATAGCTACCTTAGAGTAATTAAACCAGTGGGCAAATACTGCCGAAGCAAACATTTGGTTTAAAAATATAGCAAACAAAAATAAATATACAGTTCGACACCATAGACTACTATTCTTCGATATCCGAAGAACTTTTCAACATTGCCTTAGAATTTGCCGACGCATACACTGATTTATCCTCACATGGAATCCATATTATTAAAAAATGTAGAAAATCATTTCTAGTAAATAACAATAACCAATAGATAAAAACTAAAATGACAAATTCTTTTGATTTGGCGATGGTTGCCCGGGATTCCGCAGAGGCATCAGATCTTGTGGGATTATCCATTCTATATACCCTCACAAGCACATTTAAAACTACGGATATCGGCCTATAGAGAGATGATGGACAAGCTATAATAAAAGACTCCAACAAAGTCAAGGGAGAAAACTTTAAGAAAATCATACACAAGGAAATGAAAGAATTAGGCGATAAAATAGATGTACTAGCTAATATAAAAATAAGAAACTTTCTGGACGTCACGTTAAATTTAGATAACAACATATATGAACCCTACTTAAAAGATTACGCTTACCCAATATACGTAAACCCTAAGTACACTCACTCACCATCAATTATAAAACAGATTCCTAACACGATATTAAGTAGACTCAGCAATAACTCAAGTGATGAAAATGTATTTAACAGGTCAACCAATATCTACGAAACAGCCTTAACAAATAGTGGATACAAAAATATTGATATCAAATATAAACCACAAAACACCAATAACTATAATAAAATTAAAAATAGAAGAAAAAGAAATATAATCTGGTATACGGCGCCATACAATCAAATGTTATAAACAAAACTTGGCAAGAAATTTCTAGATCTCATCGAAAAGCACTTCCCCTTAACCAATCCCTTACATAAAATTTTCCATAAAAATAATCTAAAGTTATCATACAGCTGCTGCGAAAATTTAGAGATGATAATTAAAGCACATAATAACAAAATATTAAATAAAAGCAATGAAAACAACAACAAAATAAACAAAAAAATTGGACACCCTGATAAAAATAAAACTTACAAAGGACACATATGTAACAAGTAGAAATAATAATAATAATAATAATAATAATAATAATAATAATAATAATAATAATAATAAACCAACTCTGGACAACGATAACCATACTAGAAATAAAAATAAAAATACTACTAACGAACAAGATAAATGCAACTGCAAATCCTGCACACTTTGCCTACTTCAAAATAAATGTCTAACCAAAAGAAAGGTTTTCTTTCGGAAATATTGTGGCCGGGTAAACTTACCACAATATTTGCGAAAGAAACCCCTAATAACAAGAAATATTACGTAGGTATGACTTCCTTAGATTTCAAAACCTGATATTATGACCACAAAGGTATATTCAAAAATTAAAAAAAAAACACCGAATAAATACAGCTCTAGCAAACAAATACTGGGAACTCAAAGAAAGCGGACGTTCGCGGGTAGTCGAATGGAAAATAGTAAGACATGCAAATACAGGTAGAGACTTTAATGATCCATGTAGATTTTGCCTTCACGAAAAATTTGCAATCCTATACTTTAAAGAACCCAAGATCTATTAAACTATAGGAGAGAAATAGCGAGCAAATGTGCTCACATAATAAACTTTACTATAAAATAGCGATACAAAATAACTTTAAAATGAATAATAACAATAGAAAATTAATAAATAAAATAAACATACATATACATAAATTATTATATATATACCTATATATATATATATATATATATATATATACATATATATATAAACAAAGATAAAAAACATTTAACCTAGTTTAAAATAGGTCAGAACGCCAGATATCCACGCTCGTCGCTAAAATAGCACACACAAAGGAATGGGTGAACCGGAGGTCAAGTGGGCGTTTGTCATGTAAGCGCCTGCTCATTGGTTGATTAGGAAGGGTTCGGTGGAAACTAGAAAGCTGATTGGCTAACTAAAAACTCAATAGAATGTGCGTATATAAAAACGCGAGACTACCACAACTCTTCGCATAATCCTGATGAATCCTAGCGTGGATGAAACGCGAAATATTCTGTGTACCTCAATTGCCATATATAATGTACATATATATATATATATATATATATATATATATATATATATATATATATATATATATAAATATATATATATATATATATTGTCATATATAATGTACATATATATATATATATTCGTTGACTGCCATGACTCTTGTGGGCTGCGACGTTGTTTCCTGTGAAATTTATTATTTATATATATATATATATAGAGAGAGAGAGAGAGAGACAGAGACAGAGACTGAGAGAGACACAGAGAGAGAGAGATTTCATGTATCCACATAAATCAAATTATCTATTTTCAGTAGTTACTTCAACTTGAAAAAGGAGGTCACTAAATTGTATTAGTACATTAACAAACTCAGGATGGTAGAGGGTAAAGTGATTTAAGTGATTTCAAATTGTAGAAATTTAAAAGTAAGTTTTATTAAGATTTATAATGCTATAATAAATCTGGAATTTTCTTCAAGGTCGAATAATTCTATAAGTTTTTGTGGATTTTCCTCGATTAGGTAAAGTTTAATTTTGATTTGAACACAAATTATTTTCACTTACACTGCGCTGACTTAGAAATATCATTATTTACTTATTTTCAAATGAAGTTACAGTGAAACAAAAAGCGATAGTGGTTGTAACAGCTCATGAATCAATTCATACAAGTTACACATGTGAATATATGTTTTTAATTATTTAAATACAGCAAAACCATTGCTATGGACTAATTCAGTATTTGTAACTCACAAATATATATATATATATATATATATATATATATATATATATATATATATACTAGCAGTTCAGTCCGGTTCAAGTGTTAACTAAAAAATTGACGGAGGAGTTTCGTAGAGTCTGCAAAGATCAACTCTTTCAACTTTGACCTCATGACAGCCAAATTTTCGCCCAAAAACGGCTTAGAAGCTTGCTGCATATCTGAATGCACTTTATGTAAAATTTCAAATGTTTAGACCCAAGATTGACTGAATAGTTTGTCTAGAGATCGCAAATGGCAAATCTTTTGAACATTGACCCCTTGGCAGCTAAATTTAATCGATTAAAAAGCTTGCCCTGTGTCTGAATACACTTTATTTAAAATTTCAAATATTTAGACCAAATATTGGCTGGTAGAGACCGCAGGTGTCAAATTTTTTTAACTTTGACCCCAATTTTGACCCCTTAACATTTATTTTTTTGACTCAAATGAAATTAAAATGTTTCATCAATATCCAAGTAATCTCATCTAAAATTTCAAGTGTTTCGACTAAAAATTGGCAGAGGAGTTTGGTAGAGTTTTCAATGGTCAAATTGTTGAACTTTGAGACCTCGACATCCATATTTCTGGCTAAAAATCGATTAAAAAGATTTATATATTTTTCTTTACAATTTTAAATATATGTGTTTATTTATGAGAATATACACGATGTATGCTAAAGTTACAATTCGCGGAGAAAGAATGTGTCAAAGACATAAAGTAAAATGTTTTACATTTCTTGCTGTGTTTAATTTTTTCTAGCTTTCCTGTCAATTGTGCAAGATAGCATCTATTTTAGTGTTTTCTACTTCACACATTTTAATGCAGTAAAGAACGTTTTCATTGGATAGCTTTGAAAGAAGGATACTTCGAATGTAGGGGTGGGCAATTTAGACGTAATTATTCTATCATTTTTTCTCTGGGTTTAATTTGATGGGAGAAAGATTCACTGAGGAAACCCTTAAAAATGTCTTGAATTCATTACAAAGAAAATGTGTTTTGAAATAGGCAAAGACTATTGTATGGTTAAAGATCTTTTTAGGAGAAAATTCGTTAATGTACTAAATACATACATACATACATGATGATTGTGATGATTGCAACGTCTTGTCAGACGAGTGCCACTCCCTCAGATACTGAAAGTTCATGAGCCCGAAAATGACATATAGTCCTGCCGGCGAATTCACATGCTCAAGCAGACATGACACTAAAGACGGTCATTGGTATACATACATATATATACACGCACGCACACACATATACATATATACACATATCACACACACATATACATGCATACATACACAATACACATTACGCACATATACATATGCATACACACACATGCAAACATACACAAGACGGTCATTGGTATACATATACATATATACATGCATACATACATGTCTATAAGCATACTCTCATATATACCCATATACATACACAATGCATAATACACAAACATACATATACATACCCACATGCATGCATACATATATACATACATATACACACACATATACAAATACATGCATACATATACTTACACATACACATACGTACACATATGCATATATACATACCTACATATATATACATATATATGCATTCATACACATACACACATACATGCACATATACACATACATATACACACACATGCATACATACACATGCACATATATGCATATACACACATACATGCATACAAACATATATAAATGCATAGACATACACACACAAACATATATACACACAGACTCATATACATACATATACACATAGATATAAATACATATAAACACACATGTACATATATAAATATACACACACACATACATATATAAATATACATACACATATAAATACACATACACATATACATACATAGATACATATAATGATGGCAGATTAATTGTTACACGCATCCAGCATTTCAGGCGTACACACGTCAGCTTTTTTATCGCCACAGGACTTCTTTTTTTATTTTAATAGACAAATGCCTAAGGGAGTATCTATACAAAGATGATGTTACAGAGTTTTTGCTTTGTACGACAGCTAAATCTCTCTCTCTCTGTTCAAAATGTTGACATCCAGCAACAAGCAAGAGCAAGATAGCCAGCAACAAGTCAAACTGAAGACCAGCTTAATGCGCTTTGTTGTTTTTTTTTATTAAATCAGAGATCCGCTTCTCCCAGAGGGGCTGCCCTCACCACGCCCCACGGGAGCCCTCTCCATCCCACACACACATGGAAATGAACACATGCATACATACAGATGCATGCCAACATAGATATGCATGTGCACACACATGCAAACGTACACACATAGTAGCACATAAATACGCATATGCATACATATGCATATACATACTTACACATAATACACATGAAGGAACATTCCAAAAGTCTTAAATACTCAATGATCAGGACGACGATGATGGTGATGGGCACGATTTTAAAAAAAATGGCACGGATTTACATCTTGTTCTTATTTTTACAAAAAAGTTTCGCTATAAGACTATCACTTTTGAAGTAGAAAATGATGATGATGTGGACAATTTCACACATTATTTCACAAATGAAATCGACGACGAGTCAAATGTAAACATAGTTCAACCGACATATATATATTTAATATATGTCAGTTGGACTGTGTTTACATACATACATACATACATACATACATACATACATATAACAACTTTGTTGATCGAACTATTTAAGATTGTTATTCATAGTCGGGAACGCACGCAGAAAAAAAACTAATGCCTTTCATTTATATACAGATGAAAGAGTCCTTATAAATTTCTAAAAAAAAAATGCTACGAATTTCAGTTGTAATGGCTTATTCCAAGGTCAAATTTCAACAGAAACTACTAGTCGCAGTCACCCATTAACCAATATAGCCGACCTCTATGATGCTGGCGCCTAACGGAGTCAAACATGGCGTCTCTAGCGTAAGATTAAATCAAGTCCGATCAGAAAGAGGCACGGTTTGTTTAAACATATCAAACCACTCTATCTCATATGAATACCGTATGAGAGTAGAGAAAAATAGAATTCACCAGTTTTAGCTATATCTAAATCACTGTAATAATCGCAGTAATGTTTTATAATGTGTTGGTTAGTCTTTGTTCTATAAACATTCGTAGGTTTACTATTATCTTTAATAACAGTATTCGCTATTTGCATTGTTATCAATAGAATAATAATGCTTCGCCAATATCAATGTTTTCTTTTTCCTTTTTTATCGTCTGGCCCTTTCGTATCCAGACATTTTTATACAATAACGTTCATTATCATTTTTTACGCCTCATAATTCTCGAGTGAGTCTCCAACAAAGTCGTGTGATAAGGTTTTCTCCTTGGGGCACATTTAGTTCTCTTGAAGAATATATTTACAAATCGTTCTTAAACATTTGTGAAGAACAAAAGCGAATGACTCAACGGTCTACGAATTGTATAATATATATATATATATATATATATATATATATATATATAAAATTGTTCGTTTATTACAAATTGATAATCTTTAAAAAAAAAACTACTACACCGATTGTTTCGACATGTTGCTATATTTATAGTACCCATGGCTGTTTTTATGTATCACTTTTTAATTATAAAGTTCTAAAAAATTTTATTTAATAACTTATTCTGTTTTCATTTGTAACGGACTGGGTATCTATAATATAATTCTCACCTGTCTGTTTAAATATATGTATGTATGTATGTATGTATGTATGTATGTTTGTATGTCTGCCTATAACTTTCGACAAAGGCGACAAATTTTCACGAGATCGATGTCGTTTTGAAGATCGACCCTTCGGACGACAAATATCGAAAAATTGGCTAAAAACTGTTATTCTTTTCACGCTCAATATTTTTACAAGGAGTGGTTGCTTTTTTTTCACCAATATTTTTTAAAGTCATCCCCTCTTTTCGATTGACTAGCCTTAATTTAAACCTTCGCCATTTCCAGTTTGGCGGTAGACGCAACATCAAAAATGTTACGTATATCTACGTTTTTCCTCCTTTGTGTTGTGGGTTCGAGCTTACCTGTCTACTACTACTTTTCTTTTGCTCAACACACCCCTCCAAACACCTGGGCATCGCCGGACACCCAGGCTAGTTTTATTATAAAAGAATTTATCACTGGTTACGTGAGAACATTAGATCTTCAACCATTCCTTCTATTTATTTTGTTTGTACTAATATTTTCTACCGGTTTATTCTTTAATTGTATAAATATTCTCGAACCCTATATCTAGCATAAGAACTAAATACGGAATGAAATGGAATGTTTACTTGATTACATAATTAATAAATTAAGAAATATGATTTTTGTTTTAATTTCATTATTTTTACTGTGCAATAATTTATATTGGTTTAGAATAGGTTAAAAAATTATTAAAAAAAAAAGAAAAAACATGATTAATGACCGATTTGGTAGAAAAAAGTCCACTGATGTCGGTCCACAATTACGAATTCGTATTAGGGGTAATTGAGCAAGAAAAGTCGAAAGTAGTCCAAAGAGAACTCTTCATTGTTTCATGATAACACAGGTAGTGATCAAACAAAAACAATTGTGAAACAAAACACTCTTCATGTTTTTGCACTTCGCACACGGAACAATAAGCACTTGGGATAGTTTTTATTTTTTACTTATCTATAAATGGGATCTTTTTTAAATAATATATTAAATATATAAACACAACAAGTGTTGAGACTGGAATATATAGATTCATATTTACATCAATTGTGCCTATTTCCGCCATCTTTGTTTTTGCAATTGCTAAATATTGTGCAATAACCTATATAAGAAACATGAACTTTCTCGTATTTGCTTTTTGTTGTTCTTTTTTTTTCGTTTAAACACACTGAGCCACAGCAATGACTTGGTACATCTATATATATATACACTTGTGCCCGATATTATTCATACCCCTCGGATTTTGAGATTTCTATAAGAATATTGCTCAAACCAGAAGGTAGACAATATTAAAGGGATTTCAAACAATAAATCAAGCATAAGCATTTAATTTAAACTCAACAAATAAATAAATTATGCAAGTTTGAAACATTATACAAAGAAAAACAATAATGGCACTAGTTCAAAATTATTCATACCTCTCTTACTAATAGTCAATAGCATGCCCTTTATTCTTAATAACTGCCTGTAACCGTTTTGGATATTTATCAACAAGGTTTTTACAAGCATCAACACTGATTTTTGACCATTCTTCAATGCAGTAGTTCTCCAAATCCCTCAAATTTCTAGGTTTCCGCTTTTTAACCTCAGTTTTCAATATGTGCCAGAGGTTTTCGATAGGGTTCAGGTCGGTACTCTGGCTAGGCCATTCCAAAACATTAATTTGATTATCCTCAAACCATTTCTTGACTATTTTGGCAGTATGTTTTGGATCATTATCCTGTTGAAGGACCCAGTTTGGTCCTAAATGGAGCTTCTCCGCATCCTGTCTAATGTTTTTTCTGGAGTATCTCCAAATATTGCTCCTTCTTCATGGTTCCATCTATCTTGACCAAACTACCTGGACCACTAGCCGAAAAGGAGCCCCAAAACATAAGGCTACCACCACCATGTTTCACCGTGGGTATGGTGTTCTTTGGGTTGTAAGCTTCTCCTTTCTTCCTCCAAACGTAAGAAGCATCCATATGGCCAAAAAATTCAATTTTTGTTTCGTCAGTCCACAAAATACTTGAGAAAACGGACTCTGGAGAATTCACATGGGTCCTAGCAAACTTTAGACGTGTTGCAAGGTGTTTTCCGGTGTGCAATGGAGTCCTTCTTGGTCTTCTTCCTTTCAGACCATTTTCATACAGAGTCCTTTGCAATGTTTGCCTTGATATTTTTATGCCAGAAGACTCCAGATTTTCTAAAATGTCCTTAGTAGTGGTGGTTGGATTTGCATTAACACTTCTTACAATATTCCTGGTGGCTCTAGCAGACAGTTTCCTTTTCCTTCCTCTACCAATCAAGTTGTTTGTTGTGTGCTGGCTCTGGAATTTTTTGATGATGCTCTGTACTGTTGCTGTAGGGACCTCAAATTTCTTGGAAATTGACTTGTAACCTAAACCATCCTTATGTGAATTCACAATTTTAGTCCTAAGATCATTACTAAGCTTTTTTTCTTCCCCATTCTAATAATTTTTATTCTTTTATTGGTTTTCAGTTGATATCATTTTAATTTGTGAAAAATGCAAAAAACGAAATGAAATTAATCAAAGGTTGTATAAAAGCATTCAAAATAAGAATCAAACAGGAAACAAATAGTCAGAAACTCGATTAATACTGAAAAAATAAGGGGGTATGATTATTTTTGAACATTGCAGATTTTTTAAATAGCTGTATATTTCTTTTATTACAAGTATCCCAAGATTTTAAAATGACGAAAATGATCAGAAGAGGTTTATTAAGAATATGTATCAATATGGACGTAAACAATAAATTCTTACAAAGTTACACCTAATAAACTCAATCTTCAAGGGGGGGGTATGAATAATATCGGGCACAAGTGTATATATATATATATATATTATAAGTTGATATAACATATTGTGTAAAATTTTGGAGCATTTAATTAAACGATGCTTAATATGGTAGTAGCGAAGAAAGAAAACAGTTAACAACTGACAACATAAAAATATATACTAAATCATATAAATTTAAGCGTTACAATAGAATCAAGAGCATCCTAATTGATGGAATCTTCCTATTGAATCCACGATTAATAAGTAATATGCATTAGTGTATATTTTTATATAGTGTTTTTTTTTTTAATTTTTGCTTTTCGATATAAGCTCCCCCTCAATAGTTATTCTGATAAGTTTTTTAAGCCATTTCTCTCATTCCTTTTGGCTTCACACATATATATATATATATATATATATATATATATATGTGTGTGTGTGTATTTATATATATATATGTATCTATATATATGTATATATATATATATATATATATATATATTTGTGTGTGTGTATGTATATGTATATACACACATATATATATATATATAGGTGGGGGCCAAAAGAATATATGTGTGTGTGTGTGTGTGTGTGTGTGTGTGTGTGTGTGTGTGTGTGTGTGTGTGTGTGTGTGTGTGTGTGTGTGTGTGTTACAAAATGATTAAGTGGGTTAAAAGATCACGAAATGTAATAAACCCGAAGTGATTTTCGTCAGACCAACTTTTCAAGGAAATATGTCTGAAAGAAGGAAAGGAATTTTTTTTTTTGTAGAGATACTAATACTAGTATGCGAAAGAGATAGAAACGAAAAAAACTTAAATGGAACGTGTCTTCCCAAATAGTTCCAACTGTAACCGAAGGTTTCTCTGCTTGCACAGAGTACCTATTTACTATGCCTCCCCACGGGACAGAGTTAGACACTAGGGTCGTTTTTTTTAACGTGGAGAAAAGGTACAAAAATAAAAAAAATTGTCTCAGTCGTGAAGGACTGATCTTCCACTGAAAGAGAACAAGAAATGGAAGTGCAGCATCTGAAGAACAGATACTACACTTTGATCTTGTCCCGAAACTGGTGGTAACTGCCTCGAGGACAAGCGAGTGGAACTTAGTGCGTCCTCTGTGCAAAACAGAAAAACACTCCGGAGAGAATGTAGAACCACAGTACCTTTTATCTACTAAGTGTTGTACAATAGCCGATTCTACTAATTGGAAACCCCTGGAAATAGGCTGATGATCCTGGATGAAACGAGGAACATGCTGGGCGATTCTAACCTGAGTCGTCTTGCCGATACAGACGGCACCACACCGACATTGAAATATGTAAACAATATTGCTTGACTGCGAGATAGACAAGACGTCCTTGCGAATGAAGGAAAGGCACACTTTGTAGAAAAATCAATTCGCATGGATAAAGCAATAAAATTAGAAGTGACAAGAGAGGAAGTCTTATCTCCAATCCAAGATAACGAGGCATACCAGAAATCTAGATGGATCATATTTAGGTTGCTCAGAAAAGGATTCTATTTTCTTGATGACTTTGTTGACCAATAGATTTTTATTATGAATGGATATCCACCGCCATTGGTCAACAAAGTTATAAACAATATATATATAAAACATATAATCATATACATTAATACAAGAATATATAATTGTATGCATAAAAAATAAAATAGAAATTTATGTTCATATAATAAATACTTTTATAAATAAAATAAACATGTTATCTGAAACATAAACCAAAACACAAAATAACGTATCTAACTACACCTAAGTTGAAATTTAGGTAAGTTTTTATTACACAAAATGATATAACTAACCATAACCTTTCCCATAAAACAGACAAAGGGAAAGGTTGAACCTGAAGTCAACTGTAACTTTTCCCTGTAAGTGGCCGACTATTTGCAGATTAGGAAGGGTACGGTTACAACTAAGAAGCTGATTGGATAACCAGCAAATTCAATACCATGTGTTTATATAAAATGCGTGATAACCACAACTCTTCGCATAAGCCTGACGAATTCTCACGAGGATTAAATGCGGAATACTCTGTGTAGCTTAATTGCTATATATGTTTCACAAATCACTACCTTGCTCTACTTAGGAATTGAGAACTGTTAAAGTAAATACTGAAAATTTACGCATTAGATTATACAGTCTTGTACTAATTTATGTGATTAAATGAAATATTAATACTTACTCCTGAAAAAGTTGAGCACTATCAATAGGATTTGTTTCACCACATCAACAAAGAAGATATGGAAAGGGTTACCGTTGT
This sequence comes from Euprymna scolopes, assembly GCF_053919585.1. NCBI lineage: Eukaryota > Metazoa > Mollusca > Cephalopoda > Sepiida > Sepiolidae > Euprymna > Euprymna scolopes. The sequence goes on along the minus strand of NC_136482.1, from coordinate 73,901,967 downwards.
AACATCGCTTAAAAACATCCCAACATCTAGCAAGCATAATTATATTATTAAATTAATATTTAAAAAAATAAACAAATGAGCTAATACGCCGAATGCGATGGCGAGAAAATTTCTTCCTTAACAAATATAAACACATAAAAACGAATCCTACGCTTTTAAATCCTAAACAATGCAAAACCAGTAAACCTTATGATAAACTTTGAAATGACCTTTTAAACGTAATTAAATATTTAGAACTCCACAATCAACATAATAGGTTTTTAAACTACACAAAATTCTTAGATATATAAACAAGTCAAATAAAATTTTCGTAAAAGCGAATAGAACCAGATTTTTTTTGATTAGTTGGTTATATTCTTATATAACCAACTAATCACAAAAAATAACAATAAAACTACAAAAAACTGTATACAAACTATAATATGCAAACTATAATATGCAAATAATAATGCAAAATATAATAAATAGTGAAGGTAAACAAATCACCGATAAACTAAAAATTGGTGATAAAGTTGGTAAATTAAAACTTAGAGAAGCATACATTTTACTCAAAGACGACAAACGTGACTTTAATAATAACCCTAGCACTCGTTGATGAACCTCACTAAACCAGAAATCGGTAGAATTAGTAAAACAATATTTTCTAGAGTAAACAAACAAATAAAACAAGACCTAGAATTAAACCAGTGGGCAAGTACTATCGAAGCAATCACATGGTTTTTAAATATAGAAAACAAAAATAAATGACGTTTCTACAGTTCAACATCTTCAACATTGTCGTGGAGTTTGCCAACGAATATACTGTTATATCCCCGGAAGAAATCTATATTATTAAAAAAAAAAAGGAGAAAATCACTTTTAACAAATAACAATAACCAATGAATAAAAACAAAAATACCAAACTCTGGGTCTTTTAGACTCTTTACAGGCATCAGATCTTGTGGGAGTATTCATTCTATAAACCCTCACAAGCATATTTGATTCTACAGATGTCGGCCTATATAGAGATGATTTAGTAGCTGTAATAAAACATTTTTTCACAAAGTCAAGGGATAAAACTTTAAGAAAATCATATACAAAGAAATGAAAAAGTAGACGTACTGACTATACTGAAGAAAAATCAAATTTCCTGGATGTCACGTTAAATTTAGAAAAGAATACGTATGAACTCTACTTAAAAGATAACGCTAATCCAACATATATAAACCCTAAGTCCAATCAACCCCCCTCAATTATAAAACAGATTCCTTACTCCATCGTAAGTAGACTCAGCAATAACTAAAGTGATGAAAATGTATTTAATAGGTAATTCAACATCTACAACACAGCTTTCAAAAATAGTGAATACGAAAATAGGGGTATTAAATATAAGCAATAAAACACAAATAACTATAATAAAATTAAAAATAGAATAAAAAGAAATATAATCTGGTATACGCTGCCATACAATCAAATGTTAAAAAAAAACTTGGCAAGAAATTTCTAGACCTCATCGAAAAGCACCTCCCCGTAACTAATCATTTACACAAAATCTTCAATAAAAATAACCGAAAGTTATCTTACAGTATCTGCTAAAATTTAGAGATGATAATTAAAGCACATAATAGCAAAATATTAAATGAAAGCAATAACAAAAATAATAACAAATTAATAATAAAAAACACAAAGGACACAAATGTAACTATTTGAAATAATAATAATAATAATAATAATAATAATTATAATAATAATAATAATAATAATAATAATAATAATGAACCAAACCCAAACAACAACTGTAATAGAAATAAAAATATAAATACTAATAATGAACAAGATGAATGCAGCTGTAGATTCCGCACATTCTGCCCACTTCAAAATAAATGTTTAATCAAAAGCGTAGTTTACCAAGCAACACTATTTGCCAAAGAAAACCCGAATAACAGGAAATATTACGTAGATATGACCTCCTTAGATTTCAAAACCAGATATTATGACCATAAAAACGTGATCAATAACAAAAAACACCAAATGAAAACAGCACTAGCAAACCAATATAGGGAACTCAAAGAAAGTAAACATTCGCTGTTAGTCGAATGGAAAATAGTAAGACAAGCAAGTACATGTAGGGGCTTAGACGATCCATGTAGATAATGTCTAAATAAGAAATTAGCTATCCTAACTTTTTAAGAACTCTAACATTTATTATATATATATATATATATATATATATAAGTGAAAGTGTCTGTCTGTCTGTGTGTGTGTCTGTCTGTCTGTTTACATTTCCCTACACAATAGTGACAGATACACACAGAGACACGTTCACTTATATATATATATATATATATATATATATATATATATATATATATATATATATATATATATATATATATAAGCAGTACTACCCGGCGTTGCTCCAGACCATATAAAACATTGAGAAAAATGAAGTATCTATTTTAGGATAGATGTCTATGAATCATTTGCTATCTCGAGCAAACGCATATTTTATCTACCCTAGCACGAGTATTACACAACACATGTATGAAGAAATTGTAGGTTTCCTAAGACAGGTAATTTACAGCAACTATATAAAATAAGTTTTCTTTCCTTAGGACGGGTAATGTGCAACATGTTTAAAATAATTTTACCTACACTCGAACGGGTAATGTAAATCTATATGCGAAACATCTTAACATACTCTTGACAGGTATTGTACAACAATGTATGTGATTTTTAGGATGTGACAAAGAAACACTAAGACTTATTTGATCAGATACAGTGATTTTTTTGGAATGTGACATTTAAGGACTCAGTTTACATAATTTGATCAGTTTACATAATTTTCGGAATGTGACAAATCAGAATTTACCATTACTTGATCTATTTACGTAATTTTAGAATGTGAAAAAAACATTACTTGATCCATTTACTAGATATTTTTAATCGGCAGTTTTTCTATGTGATTTTGGGGATATGACATCTATGAACAGTGGCGGGCATCATAAATATTTCAAGTGGCATTATGACATGTTTTGAGCGACGATCATAAAATATTTAAAATGGCATCATGCCTTATCTAGAGCGATTTCCATAAAATATATCAAGTGGTTCATGCTTGTCTGAGAAGATTTCCATAAAACATTTCAAGTGGCTTCCCGCCTTGTCTTGAGCATAACACATAACATACATAAAAAAATTTTAATAGCTTCATGCCTTGTCTTGAGCAATTTTATAAAAAATTTCAGGTGGCATTATGGGAAGCATTTACATGAAAATTCAAGTTGCTTCATGCCTGGTCTGGAGCGACATTCTTAATAATTTCAAGTGGCTTCATGCCTTATCTAGTTTGATTTCCATCGAAATTTCAAGTGGCTTTGTGCTCGGTCTGGATCGACTTACATAATATTTGAAGGTGCAACATGCCTTTTCTGGAGCAATTTAAATATACAATTTTATTTTGCTTTATGTCTTAACTGACCTAATTTTCATGAAAATTTTCAAGTTTTTTTTTCTTTTTACACAGTGATAACCACTTATCAAGGCCCGGAAGCCACTCAGGGATAAGGGTTATTGCAATCATGCTTTGTCTGGAGCACTTTTTATAAAAAGTTTTAAGTAGCTTGACGGCTTGGCTGAAGCGACTTTCTATTAAAAATGCAATTGGCCTTAAGTTGATTGATTTTCATAAAAATTCCAAGTAGTCTATTTCGTTGTCTACATCGACTATCATAAAAAATTAAGTGGCTTCATGCCTTGTCTGAAGTGATTTTCATATTAAAAAAATTTAAGGGGAATCATGCCTTACCTTGAGCGCCGTTTATAAAAAAAATTAAAGTGGCTTCATGTGTTGTTTGGAGCGGATTTTATAAAATCATATTAAAGTGGCTTCATGTTTTGTCTAGAGTGACTTTTATAAAAAACATTTAAAATGGCTTCATGCCTTGTCTAGATCGATTAACATAAAAAAATTTAAAGTGGCTTAATTTGTTGTCTGGGGCGATTTCCATAAAAAAATTACAAATGGCTTGATGCGTTATCTTAAGTTATTTTCATTAAAAAATTACAAATGGCTTCATGCCTCGTCTAGAGCGACTTTCATAAAACAATTTTTAAATAGCTTTAGGCCTTTTCTGAAGCGACTTTACTGAAAACAAATTAATTGGCTTTACACCTTTTTTTGAGCAACTTTCATAAGAATTTTTTAAAAAGTTTTTTATGAAAGTCATTCCAGACAAGGCATAAAGCTACTTGAAATTTTTTATGAGAATCCCTCTAGACAATAAATCAAGATGTTAAAATTTTTTATGTAAATCGATTTAGATAGGGCATGAAGCCACTTACATTTTTTTATAAAAGTCGCTCCAGACTAAATATAAACCCTTTGAAGTTTTTATGGAAATCGCTTCAGACAAGGCATGAAGACACTAATTTTTTTATGAAAGTCGCTCTAGACAAGGCATGAAGCCACTTGATATTTTTATGAAAATCGCTCTAGACAAAGCATGAAGGAGCGATTTCCATAAAAAATTTGAATTAGCTTCATGCCTTGTCTTAAGCGATTTTTATAAAAAATTTCAGGTGGCATTATGGGAAGCATTTACATGAAAATTCAAGTTGCTTCATGCCTGGTCTGGAGCGACATTCTTAATAATTTCAAGTGGCTTCATGCCTTATCTAGTTTGATTTCCATCGAAATTTCAAGTGGCTTTGTGCTCGGTCTGGATCGACTTACATAATATTTGAAGGTGCAACATGCCTTTTCTGGAGCAATTTAAATATACAATTTTATTTTGCTTTATGTCTTAACTGACCTAATTTTCATGAAAATTTTCAAGTTTTTTTTTCTTTTTACACAGTGATAACCACTTATCAAGGCCCGGAAGCCACTCAGGGATAAGGGTTATTGCAATCATGCTTTGTCTGGAGCACTTTTTATAAAAAGTTTTAAGTAGCTTGACGGCTTGGCTGAAGCGACTTTCTATTAAAAATGCAATTGGCCTTAAGTTGATTGATTTTCATAAAAATTCCAAGTAGTCTATTTCGTTGTCTACATCGACTATCATAAAAAATTAAGTGGCTTCATGCCTTGTCTGAAGTGATTTTCATATTAAAAAAATTTAAGGGGAATCATGCCTTACCTTGAGCGCCGTTTATAAAAAAAATTAAAGTGGCTTCATGTGTTGTTTGGAGCGGATTTTATAAAATCATATTAAAGTGGCTTCATGTTTTGTCTAGAGTGACTTTTATAAAAAACATTTAAAATGGCTTCATGCCTTGTCTAGATCGATTAACATAAAAAAATTTAAAGTGGCTTAATTTGTTGTCTGGGGCGATTTCCATAAAAAAATTACAAATGGCTTGATGCGTTATCTTAAGTTATTTTCATTAAAAAATTACAAATGGCTTCATGCCTCGTCTAGAGCGACTTTCATAAAACAATTTTTAAATAGCTTTAGGCCTTTTCTGAAGCGACTTTACTGAAAACAAATTAATTGGCTTTACACCTTTTTTTGAGCAACTTTCATAAGAATTTTTTAAAAAGTTTTTTATGAAAGTCATTCCAGACAAGGCATAAAGCTACTTGAAATTTTTTATGAGAATCCCTCTAGACAATAAATCAAGATGTTAAAATTTTTTATGTAAATCGATTTAGATAGGGCATGAAGCCACTTACATTTTTTTATAAAAGTCGCTCCAGACTAAATATAAACCCTTTGAAGTTTTTATGGAAATCGCTTCAGACAAGGCATGAAGACACTAATTTTTTTATGAAAGTCGCTCTAGACAAGGCATGAAGCCACTTGATATTTTTATGAAAATCGCTCTAGACAAAGCATGAAGGAGCGATTTCCATAAAAAATTTGAATTAGCTTCATGCCTTGTCTTAAGCGATTTTTATAAAAAATTTCAGGTGGCATTATGGGAAGCATTTACATGAAAATTCAAGTTGCTTCATGCCTGGTCTGGAGCGACATTCTTAATAATTTCAAGTGGCTTCATGCCTTATCTAGTTTGATTTCCATCGAAATTTCAAGTGGCTTTGTGCTCGGTCTGGATCGACTTACATAATATTTGAAGGTGCAACATGCCTTTTCTGGAGCAATTTAAATATACAATTTTATTTTGCTTTATGTCTTAACTGACCTAATTTTCATGAAAATTTTCAAGTTTTTTTTTCTTTTTACACAGTGATAACCACTTATCAAGGCCCGGAAGCCACTCAGGGATAAGGGTTATTGCAATCATGCTTTGTCTGGAGCACTTTTTATAAAAAGTTTTAAGTAGCTTGACGGCTTGGCTGAAGCGACTTTCTATTAAAAATGCAATTGGCCTTAAGTTGATTGATTTTCATAAAAATTCCAAGTAGTCTATTTCGTTGTCTACATCGACTATCATAAAAAATTAAGTGGCTTCATGCCTTGTCTGAAGTGATTTTCATATTAAAAAAATTTAAGGGGAATCATGCCTTACCTTGAGCGCCGTTTATAAAAAAAATTAAAGTGGCTTCATGTGTTGTTTGGAGCGGATTTTATAAAATCATATTAAAGTGGCTTCATGTTTTGTCTAGAGTGACTTTTATAAAAAACATTTAAAATGGCTTCATGCCTTGTCTAGATCGATTAACATAAAAAAATTTAAAGTGGCTTAATTTGTTGTCTGGGGCGATTTCCATAAAAAAATTACAAATGGCTTGATGCGTTATCTTAAGTTATTTTCATTAAAAAATTACAAATGGCTTCATGCCTCGTCTAGAGCGACTTTCATAAAACAATTTTTAAATAGCTTTAGGCCTTTTCTGAAGCGACTTTACTGAAAACAAATTAATTGGCTTTACACCTTTTTTTGAGCAACTTTCATAAGAATTTTTTAAAAAGTTTTTTATGAAAGTCATTCCAGACAAGGCATAAAGCTACTTGAAATTTTTTATGAGAATCCCTCTAGACAATAAATCAAGATGTTAAAATTTTTTATGTAAATCGATTTAGATAGGGCATGAAGCCACTTACATTTTTTTATAAAAGTCGCTCCAGACTAAATATAAACCCTTTGAAGTTTTTATGGAAATCGCTTCAGACAAGGCATGAAGACACTAATTTTTTTATGAAAGTCGCTCTAGACAAGGCATGAAGCCACTTGATATTTTTATGAAAATCGCTCTAGACAAAGCATGAAGGAGCGATTTCCATAAAAAATTTGAATTAGCTTCATGCCTTGTCTTAAGCGATTTTTATAAAAAATTGCAGGTGATACCTTGCTTTTTCTGGGGTGATTTACATAAAAAAATCTCAAGTGGCTTCATGCCTTGTTTGGAGCGACTTTCATAAAAAATTTTAATGGCTTCATGCCTTGTTTGAAGCGACTTGCCATTAAAAAAATAAAGTGGTTTCATGCTTTGTCTGGAGCGACTTTTATAAAAGAATTTTAAGTGGCTTGATGCCATGTCTAGGTCGATTAACATAAATAATTTAAAGTGCCTTATTGTTGTCTGGGGCGATTCTCATAAAAAATTTCAAGTAGCTTCATGTCTTTTCTGGAGTGATTTTCACAAAAAAATTAAAGTGGCTTTATGCCTTGTCTGGAGTTATTTACATAAAAACTTAAAGTGGCTTCATGTCTTGTCTGGAGCGATTTGCATTAAAAATTTAGAGTAACTTCGTGCCCTGTCTGGACCAATTTACATAAAAACTTTCAATTGACATTATGTCTTGTCTGAAGTGACTTTCATAAATAATTTGAAATGGCTTCATGCCATGTTGTCTGAAGCGATTCCAATAGAAAATTTCAAGTTGCATCGTGCATTGTCTGGAAAGATTTCTATAAAAAATTTCAAGTGGCTTCATGCTCTGTCTGGAGTGATTTTCATAAAAAATTGAAAGTGGCTTTACGCCATTTCTGGGTCGATTTCATCCAAAGATTTTAAGTGGCTTCATGACTAGCGTTGAGCAAGTTTTGTTTTTTTCATATTTAAGTAGCATGGAGTGCCCGGCGTTGCCCAGGTGGAAGATATTGGCACAAGGATAAAACGATGTTAAGAATGGCTACCACGTGGTTAAAATAAAAAAGAAAGAAAGAGAGGTAGGTAATTAGTTTTCCACGCTAAGCATTAGGCCAAAGAGGATAGTGAATTAAATGAGTTGGTAATTAACTTTTGCCTGGGTGGAGGATATTGGCACAAGGACAAAATAAAAAAATGATAAAGAAAGGGGTGGGATCGAACTTGAAAACATAGTGAAATAAGTCTTCCTCGCTAACCATTAGGCGAAAGAGAATTCAATAAGTCGGTAATTAACTTAAGAATCATAGGAGTCGCCACGCATGCACAGAAATGAACGTTGCTTTTAAACCTGGCAGGGTGCCAGGTAATGTATTTATTTGCTTTCCTACAAAAGCAAATTAGACACAATGTCGTTTTTAATGTGAGGGAAAACCAGCTCCCCCAAAAATGGAGCACTCTGAAGTATCCAAATAAATAGTAATTGTCTAAGTATGGAGGGTTTCCCCTACATTAACCAAGGACCAATTACTTAACTTATGTGAAACATCAGAACAGATATTACACTTTGATCCAGACCGGGGGCTGGTAAGGTTCCCGGTTGCTGTCATTTTATTTTTCCCCCCACGGAAGCAAATTAGGCACAAGGTCGTTTTTAACGTAGAGAAAACCAGGTCCCATTAAAAAAGGTGGCACTCAGGCAGTATCCAAAAAAAGAATAGTAATTGCCTCAATATGAAGGGTTTCCCCTACATTGACTGAGGACCAATTAACTTAAGTGAAGTGCAGCACTAGTCCGGCCTGAAGGCCAAGCTTCTCGCTTTCCATCATTTGTATTCGAATAGTTTCAATTTATTATACAAAAGACAAGCAAACACACAAGACCACGGCATGGTGGGAATTTTTTTAAACTTAATTAAAAAAAAAAAAAGGAAGAAATGGTGTCCCTTTTCGAATCTCAGATATTATCTCGGAAGTATAGAAAAAATTCTCGCAGAATTTAATTGACAGCGAAACCCCTTTTCACGGACAAACGCTTGAACCTATTTGGCCTTTTATATATATATATATATATATATATATATATATATATATATATATATATATATATATATATATATATGTGTGTGTGTGTATGTAGTTTTGTGTATTGTCTTGAACAATTTCCATAGAAAAAACTTTAAGTGGCTTTAAATCTTTTTTTAAGCGACTTTCATAAATAATTTCAAGTGGCTTTATGTTTTGTCTAAAGGGATATTCATAAAAATTCAAGTGGCTTCATGCTTTGTTTAAAACGATTTCCGTGAAAACTTTGAATAAGCTTCATACTTTTTCTGGAGCGATTTTTTATAAAATAAAATTTCAAAGGGCGTTATGTTTTGTCTGGAGCAATTGACAGTAAATTTCATAGTGGCTTTATGCCTTGTTTGGAACAGCTTACACAAATAATTTCAATTTTTTTTTCTTGGTGGGACTTTCTTTAAAAATTTCAAGTATCACTGCGCCTGGTTTTTAGTGTCTTAAAAAAAAATTCAATAGCTCGATGACGTGTCAGGAGCGATTTCTATAAAAAAAATTGCTTCATGCCTTGTCTGGAGTGACTTTCATATAAAATTTCAATGGCTTCATGATCGACTTTCATAAAAATTATCAAGTGACTTAATGCCTTGTCTGGAGAGATTTTCTATCAAAATTTCAAGTCGCTTCATGCGTTGTCTGAGGCAGTTTCTATAAAAAAAAGTTTTAAGTGGCTTAATGCTTTTTTTGGAGTTTCATAAAAATTTTCAACTGTCATCTAGTTTATATTGAGATATTTCCATAAAAAATTTCCAAGATCTTCATGCTTTGTCTGAAGGAACTTTATAAAAAGTTTCAAGTGGCTGTATACCCTGTCTAGCGCGACTTCAAACAATTTCAAGTGGATTTATGTCTTGTCTGGAGTAATTTTCATAAAAAATTTCAATTTGTCTCATGCCTTGTCTGGAGCGATGTCTAATAAAAAATTTAAGTATGTCCAAGCTTTTTCTTGAGAGATTCCCATAACAATTCAAATGGTTTCATTCTTTGCCTGGAGCGAATTTCATGAAAAACTTTAAGTGGCTTGATGCCTTTCTATAAAAAATTACAAGTGGCTTCATGCGTTTGTTGGATTGATTTCCTAAAAACACTCAAGTGGCTTTATGCTTGGTCTGGATCGATTTACTTTAAAAAATTGGAAAAGGGCTTTCATTCTTTGACTGGAGCGACTTTCATAAACAATTTCAAGTAGTTTCATGCCTTTTCTGAAGCGATAAATTTGCAAATTTTCCAGCCTTGTCTGGGGCAATTTCCATTAAAAATTATAGGTGACTTTATGCCTTGTCTGAAGTGACTTTCTATCATAAATTTAAAGTGCCGTCATGCCTGATAAGGGGCGATTTTTTATGAAAAAAATTTAAGTGGCATCATGCTTTGTCTGGAGCGGCTTCATAAAAAATTACGAGTAGCTTCATGCCTTGTCTGTAACGATTTACATAAAAATTTCAAATCGTTTCATGAATTATCTGTTGAGATTGCAATAAAAAATTACCAACTAGCTTATTGCCATCGTGTAGAGCGATTTCCATAAACAAATTTCAACTGGCTTTACGTATAATCTGAAGTGATTTCCATAAAAAAAACTTCAAGTGGCTTCATACCTTGTTTAGAGCGATTTCCTTAAAAGATTTCAAGTGGCTTTATGACTTGGCTTGGGCACATTTTTTTTAGTTTTATATTGCTTTATGTCTTGTCTGAAGCGATTTTCATCATGAATTTGAAGTGGTTTTATATCTTGTTTTGAGCGACTTTCATAAACCATTTTATAAGCAGTTTTATGCCTTGTCTCAAGTGATTTCTATAAAAAATTTCAAGTGGTTCAATGCCCTGCCTGGAGCGATTTCCTTAAAAATTTCAAGTAGATTTATGCCTTGTCTATTATAATTTCCATCAAATATTTCTAGTTGCTTCATGTCTTTGTCGGAGCGACTTTCAATAAAAAATCCAAGTGGTTTCATGCATTGTCTGGAACGATTTAAATAACAAAATTCCTGAGGCAGGAATGAAATAGAAATTTTTATAAAAAAATTCAATTTCATTCCTGCCTTACCTAGGGCAGGAATGAAAAAGAAATTTTTATAAAAAATGTCAATTTCATTCCTGCCTTGCCTGGCTTCATGCCTTGTCTGACGCGATTATCATAAAAGTTGCTTCAGGCTTTATTGAGAGCGATTTCCATTAAAAAATTCAAGTGGCATCATGGTATGTCTGGAGCGACTTTCATAAAATTTCAAGTTTATTAATACGTTTTCTGGAGGGATTTCCAAAAAAATTTCAAATCGCTTTCTGCCTTATTTGGAACGATTTCTATAAAATATTTCCAGTATCATTATTGCTCCATACATGGAGCAATTTTAATAAAAACTTCCTCCCCCATTCTTAAAAATATATATGAAATAATGTAATTATGAGATCGTTAACTGCTACAGCCCTTTTCGAGGTTAACTCCACTTTCCTCACCCCTCTTTTAAAAATAGATATAAACTAAATTTGAGGTCGTAAACTGCTTCAGCCATTTTGGGGGCTGACTCCATATAACCCCCTCTCTCTTAAAAATATATATGATTAAAGTAATTTTGAGATCGTAAAATTTTTCAGCCACTTCCGGGCCTAACCCCATATTCCCCTTCTTCTCTTAAAATTTATATGAAATATAATTAATTTTTAGATAGTAAACTGCTTCAGCCATTTCTTGGACTGATTCCATATTCCCCTTAACCACTCTTAAAATATATCCCGTGTCGATTATTTGGTATTTTTGTTTGTTTTTTAAGGAGGAGATAATGGCTCGTAGGAAACTATAGTGTTTTGGTTAAGATCAAAGTCTAGTATTTGTTCTCAGCATTTAAGCGACCTCATTTAAAACAGGGGAAGGATATCATTTTTTTTAACTAATACTAAAAAACTGGGGGTAATTATTAGAATAATCGCCTTATGACAACAAAACAAACACTCGTTAACTGTTTCGGCCATTTCAAGAGACTGGCTCTTTACCCCCTCCCAGGCACACACATTCTTAAAATATATTCCGTGTCGATGTTTTTGTATTTTTATTTTTTTTATTATTATTATTTTAAAGAAGATATTGTCCGGTAAGAAACTATATTACGGTTAATTAGTCTTTTGCCTGTGATCAAAGTCTAGTATCTGTTCTCATCATTCCAGCGATATCGTCTTCCGTTCCTCCATAAAAAGAGTACGGATATCATTTTAACTAAACTAAACAAAATGGTTAAGAGAAATAACGTCATTTCCGGTGAAATGACAGGGTTTAATTTATACTCAAATAAATTGTTTTCTTTTTAAAAATATCTTATCGGTAAATATTTTCATTTATAATTTATTTCTACCTTATCGTTTCTCGTGATTCTTGGATATTTTACTATTTGACACGCGAAAATCACAGGGGTGCAATTTTTTTTACTTGAAAATTAGTATTTCTTTCGGTGTTATAGAACCACACTAAACCACTTTCTGCTAGAAGTAGTAAAAACACCATTAAAGAGAGATGATGTCATTTCCGGTAATATGAGTCAGCATTTTTTTTAAATCTACATGAAATGTATTGAATTCTTTTGAAATTACGTAATAATTACATTGGAAGTCCGGTAAAAAGTTACCTTCGCGCAACAAAACTGCACAGTTCACATACACAGAATTAATCATTTTGGCCAAGTTTCAGATATTTTTTATCCGAAAGATTGCTCTTTCTTATGATACCATGCTTACGACTGTTTGATGCGTCTGACAAAAGTAGACATACAAACACACACACAAACACACAGACATTTGCCCTTTATATAATAGATATATATCTCAATAAAGAGAAAGGGGTAATCTTTTAAAGAAAAGCCTTAATACTAGAGTAAGAGTCCAACATTTTCTAAACAGATGGTGACTGAATATTATGAAAACTCGTGGTTTAATAACGTCAAGCTTGGCAATAATTAGTGTTCTCCCAGAGACAATAAATCATAACACCCAGTGTCTTTCTGATATGTGTGTGTGACAAGGAAACAGTGAGAGAACACTTATCCCTATATATAATAAAAACGTTGCAGTTTATCCTCTCTGGATCAAAATGCCGTAGGTTTACAACAACAGATGCCACATACAAATTTCTTATGTTATTTTATAAAGACTGTTCTGACACATTCAGGTGTTCAAATAAAATCCTAGATTTCTTCCAAGGAACTACACCAGCACTATCGCATTAACGCACAGAAAAAGTAGTCCCGATTTTCCCCTCTATTGCTGAAGTCCTCCTACTGATCCCCACAAACACCATAGGAAGTTATACACAGTGTATGGATATTGTGGTTACACCCTTCGTGACTGATTCATAAACTAATAACCAAAATGTTAAATTCCCGTCCGTCGATTAGAAAAATAATAAATTCTCCCTTATAACACCCCTGCTATTCTGATTGACTTAGATCAGAGCGACCTCTTATTTCAGATTACAATTTAAAACGAATGTGCAAGCCTTGTCGTGAGAAACGATAAGGTAGAAATAAATTATAAATGAAAAGCCGTTATCCAGCATGGCGTCTACCGATACAAGGGGCCACCATTTTAAATTTATATAAAGCGATTACTGAACAGCACAGAGGTATTTGCTTCTCACTCCCTCTCCCACTCTATCCCCCTCTCCTTCTCTCTCTCTTTCTAAATGTGTTTAGAGAGAGGGAGAGACTGACAGAGAGGGAGAGAGAGAGTGAGAGAGATAGAGAGAGACAGAGTCAGAGCGAGAGTTATATCTGTTTTATTTAAATTCGAGCAGTGTACGGAAACGAGATAAAGGGGGGCAGACAAACAGACAGACACGCAGAAAGACAGATAGAGACAGAAAGAAAGAAAGAAATAAAGAAAGAGAGATAAAATCATCGTAACAGCAGAGAGAGAATCATCATCACGGATTGACCTCATTTCATTACCGTCCCCGTTATTTGATTTAAAGAGAAACAAAACCACGATGTCAATCGATGCCGCCATGGTAGAGCAGTGGAAACAGGGACGTGTCGCAACATATGGGTTTCACGTTTGCTCCTATGTAACAGATTGATTTTGTTGTTTTTTTTGTTTGAAGTTTTAACATCTAAACAGGGTTACACCTTGCGATTAATACGTATAAAATTTCGTGTTTTTTCTCAATTTTTCTCAGTTATTTCTTTTATCGAATTCAGTTTCATTACTTCGTATTTATTTTTGTATCAAAATGACGCAGTAAACCTTCATGTGTTTTGGGGGTATATTTTAATTTTGGTGTTATTTATTTATTTGTTACGGGGGTGTGAAATATTTGAAACCAAGTAAATAATAATAAAAAAAATATTTAATGATAAATACACGAAAGAAATTTTGTTTCATTATTTTTAGGATATGATTCCATGTTTTCATTCTTATATAAATTTCTGTCTCTTTATAAAACTTAGAGACAAACTATTTTTAGTCGCGGAGACCGGTAAGTAACCAATCAGCATTACTACAGATTCAACAACTAAATGGGTGTTTTTTCACCTCTCCCACCCAAACTGCCTACTCCGTTCTGATAGCCGTTCTTACCATGAGGAGTTGGGGATGTCTATTCTGAAAGCCGTTCATAACATGAGGAGGTTGGGATTGGACAGTAGCAACAACAATAATTTTCGAGAGAGGGGGCACGATTCCACCGGGTAACGCTGGTTAACGAGTGCTGCTAGTAGTGTATAATTCGCCTACGAAATTAGTGTGAGGTGTCAATTAAATTAGACTGAATAGTGGTAAAAATGAATTAAAAATTTTAAAAAAGATAGAGTTTGATAAATGTTTCACCTCTAAAAAAAACACTATGACAGTCAAAGATCTCTTATGCCATTTCACAGACAAATCAAGCGAAAGGAAATCTGTCGAGTGGTGTCGTTGTAGTCGGACATTTTTTGGTAACCAATTAGTAATGGTGTCGAACATTTTACATTCTTAACTGATTATTCTTTTATTTTTATTTTATTCCATTTCTCTTCATGTCAAAATGTGTCATTTGAAAATGTGCTTGTCACTTGAATGCTGTCAGAAAAAAATATAAAATGGCTGACTCTAGAGATTAATCAATGCATCAGCCGTTTAGCCTGAGGAAGATAGGTAAGAAAACGTCTTTTTGTTATTGTAAGTGAATGACAAAAGATTAAATAAAACGATCTTTTAAGCAAAGAACGCAAAGAATTCACACACATTCCATATTTTGAACATTTTTCTATTTCACGAGTTTCATCTTTCTTTGATATTGTCGTGATAGAAGATCTGCACATGCGTAAACATCGAATCTCTAAATGACTGAAAAACGCTAAAAACGCAGACGATATTGATATAATGATATCTTTCTATATTAGTGAATAAAATGATTAAATTAAATGAAATTATCGACACTAAGTGATCACATACATGCTGTCCTTATTTTTAAACTTATCATGTATATTCAATAAGATTACAGATATATTTAGGCAAGTATTTTAAATTGTCTTGAAAATTGCGTACGTTTTTGCTATACATCGTAAGAGATGACTGACCAATTTTTATGATTTCAGGTTCAAATGAACAGATACACCAGGAATTGAAATATACCCTACTAAAGCCTGGTTGTGAATTTAGAAAAACACAATCTCAATACGACGACACTGTAAAAGGGCGATATGAAATAAAATTCTGTTTGAAATTTGAGAAAAATGCCAAAGAAACGTATGGGATGCTTCAACTTGCTTTTGGACCATCTTTCATGATACGAGCATCAGGTTTTGAATATCATAAGTGATTCAAGGAAGGCAAGTAATCTGTGTGGGATGAGAGTTATGGGGGTAAGAAAGTCACAACACCAGAGTAGATTAGTCACATAAAGAATATCATGGATAAGGACCGTCGTGTGTCTATAGAGAAAATAAGTGCAAAGTTTATGTCAGTGTGGGAACTGGGCAACACAATTATTCGCGAAGAACTGAAGATGCAGAGATTTTCGAGAAGTTTGAACCTAAGGTGGTCAGAGAATATCAGACAGCATAACGTTATCATGGCCAAGATGGGTATCAAGAACGTTCTTCGCCTTCCCTATAGTCAAAACTTTGATCTCTGTAACGTTTGTTTATTCCCCAAGCCTTAGCGGCTGTAACGAGACAACTGAAGAAATGCAAGAGTCTGTGACGTGGGTCATTGACGTGGGTCACACAAGAAGATTGCATGGGGCCTTCCAGAAGAACTATTAGTAAAAGACAGAGTCAGAGACATATATATATATATATATATATATATATATATATATATATATATATAAACTATTTCATTTACTCACATAAAATTAATATACGAAAGTATAGATTTATGCGTAAACTTTAAGTATTTACTTCAAAAGTGCTCAATACGTATGAAGAGCTAGTATATATATATATATATATATATATATATATATATATATATAAGTGTAAGCCATTTTGAGTTTCAGAACAGTTTCAGATGGTTCGCTGTTACACACAACTCCTGGGAGGTGACTTGTTTGTAGTAGACAGTTCCACAGAACAAAGTATTCTTACCGTGTCGAAACCCGGGAAAGAACATGTGAAATTGCTCCAGAAAAGGTTTAATATTTATGAAGCAATTCTGGTTTCTGATTGGTTTGTAGCAGAACGTGAATTAATTTGATTCGTCAGTTCTTAGAAGCATCGTTTATAAATAGAATCGTCCGACTGTGTGGGATCATACCCCATTAGAATTCCTTTATGATGGGATATCTCCTAGCGGCTTCGGCTGCATGGAGACAGTATAGTACATGTCAAGGATTCGTCACTTGACACTCAGCCCAACAGGTGAGGGGCCGGGAACCGGCCCAGCACCTGTTGGACTGAGGTACACCGCCTGGGTAATACCTAGGAGGTCCACCCTCCCAGGCCATGCCACCGGGCTTTCCGGTGGGGCAAGTTTATTGCTTGCTGCGTAAGGCGCCCCGACCGGGGAATGCCGACGGGGTTACTCAGGCAATTTTTAAAATTGCAGGAGTGCCCCTCCTTTAGGGGAGCCTGCGGGGTTCCCACTTTCCGGCCTTGTGCCACATTTTGCTGAGGTGGGCAGCAAATAAATATCTACCCCATTAGAATTCAAAATATTGCATATATATATGAAGTAGTTCACGTTAAAATGTATTAGTACGATAAAGTCCAAAGAAAAGTATAACTTTCGAGTTTATATAATAGCAATAATATAAATGTAACAAATACATCGATTCATATTAATATATATTTATATAGACACTGACAGGCTTTGATACACTAGCATGCCAATGTTTTTAGATAGAGTGATGTGGTTGATTAAATGTGTCTAACTGTGTCGGATATACACTCAAGAAGCCAAAGAATGAAAAGAATATTCTCTAGTCACAGCTCTACTAATTAGTTCTATCCAAGTAAAATCGGGGATTGAAAATCAATATAATTACGTATCGCTGGAGGAATTATATAACATGAGAATTTAAAAGCTATTCTTGTAGTTACTATGAAATTAATACACAATCTTGAATTTACTAAAAAGTAGATACACTATTATTTACTAGGAAGTAGATACACCATCCGACATTTACTAAGGAGGTATATACACATTCTGCACTTAATAAAAAACTAATACGCCATCTGACTAGAAAGCTGATAGACCGTCTGGCATTTGCTTAAAAGTAGATACACCATCTGGCATTTAATATAAAGTAGATCAACACGCTGTCATTTAGTACAAAGTAGATACGCCACCTGGCATTTAGTACAAACTAGATACGCCATCTGGCATTTACTAAAAAGTAGATATATCATATGGCACTTCTTAGAAAATATATATACCATCTGGCATCTAATAGAAAGTATATTCACCATCTGGCATTTAGAAGAAAGTACATAGAATATGTGGCATTAAATAGAAAATAGATACATCATCTGGCATTGAATAGAAAGTAGATTCGCCATCTGGCATTGAATAGAAAATAGATACATCATCTGGCATTTAATAGAAAGTAGATTCACCATCTGGCATTTACTAGAAAGTACATACAATATCTGACATTGAATAGAAAATAAATACACTATCTGGCATTCAATAGAACGTAGATACACTATTAGGCATTTAATAGAAAGTAGATTGACCATCTGGCCTTTAATAGGAAGAAAATTCACCATCTGGAATTTAATAGAAAGTAGATTCACCATCTGGCATTAAATAAAATGTAGATTCACCATCTTGCATTTAATAGAAAATAGATACACTATCTGGCATTTTATAGAAAGTAGATACACTATGTGACATTTTATAGAAAGTAGATACACCATCTGGCATTAAATAAAAAGTATATTGACCATCTGGCATTAAATAGAAAGTAGATTTGGCATTTAATAGAAAGTAGATTCACTATCTGCTATTGAAAAGAAAGTAGATTCACTATCTGGCATTTAATAGAAAGTAGATTCATCATATGGCATTTAATAGAAAATAGATCCACCATCTGCCATTGAATAGAAAATAGATTCACCATATGGCATTGAATAGAAAGTAGACTCACTATCTAGCATTGAATAGAAAGTAGATACACTATCTGACATTTAATTGAAAATAGATTCACCATCTGGCATTGAATAGAAAGTATATTCACTATCTGGCATTGAATAGAAAGTAGATTCACAATCTGGCATTTAATAGGGAATAGATATAATATCTGGCATTTAATAGAAAGTAGATACACCATCTGGCATTGAATAAAAAGTACATTCACCAGCTGGCATTTAATAGAAAGAAGATTCACTATCTGGCATTTAATAGAAAGAAGATTCACTATCTGGCATTAAATAGAAAGTAGATCCACCAGCTGGCATTAAATAGATTCACCATCTGGTATTGAATAGAAAGTAGATTCCCCATCTGGCATTTAATTGAAAATAGATACACTATTTTGCATTTTATAGAAAGTAGATACACCATCTGGCATTGAATAAAAAGTAGATTCACCATCTGGCATTTAATAGAAAATAGATACACTATCTGGAATTTAATAGAAAGTAGATACACCATCTGGCATTGAATAAAAAGTAGATTCACCATCTGGCATTGAATAGAAAGTAGATTCCCCATCTCTCATTAAATAAAAAGTAGATTCACCATCTGGCATTGAATAGAAAGTAGATTCCCCATCTCTCATTAAATAAAAAGTAGATACACCATCTGGCATTAAATAGAAAATAGATACACTATCTGGTATTTAATAGAAAGTAGATACACAATCTAGCATTGAATAAAAAGTAGATTCACCATCTGGCATTGAATAGAAAGTAGATTCACCATCTGGCATTAAATAGAAAATAGATACACTATCTGGCATTTAATAAAAAGTAGATTCACCATCTGGTATTGAATAGAAAGTAGATTCACCATCTGGCATTGAATAAAAAGTAGATTCACCCTCTGGCATTTGATAGAAAGTAGATTCACCATTTGGCATTTATTATAAAGTAGATACACTATCTTTCGTCCTGATCTTCGTCAATTCATCTCCCAAATCACATTCTTAGATAATGCGTAGATATTTATTCAGTCAACACTACCATCTATGAAAACACTCTAAATGCTGGCAATGGTCAAGGCTGTTCTGATTCTATCTCTACTTACTATGAGCACGTGGTGCTGTGGTGGAAATGGTGGCTTGTAAATTTTTATGCATTAAAGCTGCTCCATTTCTATCATCAACACTCTAGCCCTAATTGAAATGAATGGCTCTCATTTTGGGGAACTACCATGCCTTGACAAGCTTCTGGGACTGACCTTCAGTCCTGATTTTAAATGAAGCAAATCAAATCCGTTTCCAAGGTCGCTGGAAAAATGGTATAGTCATTCTACACCCCAGTAGATATCTCACGGCAGATGCTGTATTCTACCTGTATTAGAGCGAAGTATATTTTATGATAGAATACTGTTGCCACATTTGGACAGGAGCTGCTTGGAGTACTCTATTCATCCTTCGAAACCTGGTATATGATGCACTTTTCTTTTCTATGCAACCTCTTTTCCACAGAAGAGATGTTGCTGGCCTGTCTCTTCTCTATCATTATTTTCATGGTAAGTGTTCGTCTGAATTCTATGACCTCCTTTTGCAAAACTTTGATAAAACATACTCGTCAGCTAAAACTACGATTAAAAACTCCCGCACATACAGTTTGTGCCTAAATCTAAACGTGGATTCCATGAACAAAGCGTCTTTACAAGAACTGCCTGCCTGTTCCACTGACATGCTTTTAAACGGACTACAAGTCTTATGTAAACAAATTATTTTGGAGCCCCTTTTAGTTAGCAAAATACACCAAATTTTTACTACTAACGTTTACTATGCTGTTGTACCGAAGACAACCATGCATTTATTAATCATTACTTAATTCTCGAGTGGCCTTGGCTCTTGATATGTGATGGTTTTATTTAAAAAATATATACGATCTTGTCTTGGCGAAAACGTCCAAATTTTGAAACTAAATATGCTCACACTTTTTTCTTTTTTCTTTTGAGAACTTTAATAGCGAAAACAACGCCTTCACAGACGACTTAAACTTGCATGATATTTAGCACATTACGCCACCTCCGTTGGGTCAAGTATTTATTCCAGTCAATTTAATTTACGAAAATAACTGTATTCACTAATTTCTGAAGTCATATGGAAATTCCAATCAAAAGTCGTTTTCCTCTTTTTCACACACTTCTGGGAATATGTTAACATAATTAAAAATAGAAATAATTCGTATTCTTCGTTTCGAAAACAAATTCTCTTGCAATCAATCCAATCGGTTGAAAGAAATGTTCAGCTTTGAATCACTAACAGCGTCATCCCGTATCACCAAGGTGTTTATAAAAAAAAAAGATAAAGCGCAATAGAAAATATTCGTTAAGAATTTTTTTATAGATTTATGTTTCAAATGAATGAAATAAATTGCCACATCAGAATGCGTGCCTCTTGTTATGTTTCATTATTATAGTACAAAAATCTCATCACGAGCATGGCACACACACACACACACACACATATATATATATATATATATATATATATATATATATATATATATATATATATATATATATATATATATATATATATATATATATTAGTCCAGCAGTTTCAGAATATATTCCTGAAATAAACGCTATAAAATATACACCAAGTTTATCTAATAGTAATCAATAAAAAATAGAACTCTTTATATTAATATTTATTTGTACAGACAGGCTTTGAGAATTTTTCGATTTGTAGCTATTAACAACCAAGATCTACGGCAAAATAGACAGATTTATAGTTGATTAAATCATAGTTATTAATAACTACAAATCTAAATATTATCATACTAGTGTAGTAAAACTTTTACACATACACACACACACAGATGCACACACATACACACACATGCACACACACATACACACACATACACACATACACACATACACACACACATTCAGTGGGTAGAAAAAGTATTTGGTACATTGTTTTTTTTTCGTATTTCTCAAAAAATATTAAGTTAATTAAATGAAATCTTTGAACAGATATTATCTATCTAAAAATTAAATGGAAATGAAGCTATAGTTAGTTGACAAATACTTATTAAAGAAAAATCAAATACAAAACACACACAAAAGTTTTCAACACATTTACTAATACTATTTAGTTATATATTCTCTTTTCCGCTTTACAGTCTCCAAACGCTTTTCATGTCTATTAGTTTCTTACAAGCACTTACTGATAGTTTCTTTAATTCCTTGATATTTTAGGTCTCTTGCATGCAACCTTAACTTCAAAGTTTTCCACTTATTTTCGATGAGATTTAGCTCAGCTGACTGACTAGGCCACTGTGAAACTCATTATCCTTAAACTATTTAATAATTATTTTAGCTTTGCGCTTGAGATCATTGTTTTGCTGGAGTTAAAGTCACGGCACTCTTAAACAATGTGTTGACAAAATCTTCGTGTATTTTGCTGCATTCATTTTCCCTTTTATGATTTTCAATTCCTCCAACTCTATTCGCAGAAAAGCAGCCCCAAATCATTACACTTCCACCTCCAAATTTTACAGTTGAAATAGTAGTAGATGGTTTAAATTCTGTGCCATTTTAATTCATACATGACTGCGCATGTTTCTTCCGAAAAGCTCAATTTTTGTAGCAAAAAAACAGATCAATAAAAATTGTATTTGATGCAAACTCCGGAGATGATTATCAAGCAATTATTTGTAGAAAGGGAAGTTCTAACCCACCCACCCCCGCCGTTTTTTTTCTTTATCTTATTGAGACGACTGCAACTTTTATTTTGATTTTAATCGATTCACGATTGTTAATTCAAACAAGCTTTGCTGTTGATGCCTCAAATAGCATCTATTTTAATTACAGTTACTGTTAAGTGGTCTTTGCTCAGCTGGTTAATGAAGATTTGTATAGAACGTACTTAATTATTATTTACTAAACTAATGTTACTTTGTTTAAACTAGTAAATGTCTTAATACATATTAAAGATATTAGATAAAATTATTCGTTGTGTAACTTATAAAGCTCAGGTTAAATCATTACGAAAAATCTTAAATTAGAAATGCTCTACTGATATGACCGCCCATATTTTCGAAAGGCATCCCGTCTTTCGATTGTCTAGTCTTGATTTAAACCTACGTCCCCGTCTGGCGATGGGCACAACAGCAAAGACGTCACGTTTTTTTTTCACATTATTTTCTTCCTTCGCGGTACGGGTTCGAGCCTGCCTGCCTACTACCACTTAAAATGTTTTATTTTTGCTATACACCCATCCTCGAAACACTCGGGCACCCATGCTAGTATATACACAGACAGACAGACACACAGACATGATCACTTTTACAGATATACTAGCATGGGTGGCCTGAGTTGCCCGGGTGTTTGGAGGTGTATGCTGAGCAAAAAAAAAAAAAAAAAACGGTCAATTTTTTTTTAATTTGACCCCTATATGACCCCTTAACATTTATTGATTTGGGCCCAAATCAAGTTAAGTTAGCTCCATGTCCAAGAAAAGTATATCTAAAATTTTAAGTGTTTAGACCCCAAATTGTTAGAGGAGTATGGTAGAGTTCTCTAAGGTCAAATCGTTGAACTTTGACCCCTTAATAGCAAAATTTCTTGCCCAAAATCGATCACATAGATTTTCCCAAATCTGAATACCCTGTATATCAAATTTCGAGTCTCTAGACTAAAAATTGACGGAGTCATTGTGTAGAGAAATGTACACAGGCACACAGACAGACAGACACATACACACACACATACACGTTCATTTTATATATATATATATATATAGAGAGAGAGAGAAAGAGAGAGAGAGAGAAAGAGAGAGATGTTCAGGTCTCTCCGTCTCTCTTTCCTTCTCTTTCTCTCTTTTTCCTTCTCTCCTTTTCCTTATCTATTTCTACATTTCTATTTCTCTCTTTTCTTCTCTCTCCCTTTTCTTTTTTCTCTTTTTTCTCCTCCCTCTCTTTCCTTCTCTCTCTATTTCTCTTTGTTTCTTTCTGTATTTCTTTCTCCATTTCTTCTCTTCTCTCTCTATTTCTTTCCTTCTCTCCTACTTTAATTCCTTCACTCTTATTATTTCCTTCTCTGTCTATTTCTCTCCTTCCAGTCTCCCTCTCCTGCTAGCCGATTGTCTCCTTCCATTCTCTCTCTCTTTCCGTCTCTCCTTTTTCTTTCTCTCTCTTTCATTTTCTATCTTTCTTTTCTTCTTTCTCATTCTTTTCTCTTTCTGTCTCAGGGAAACAGCGGACAGGGAGGGAATTCCAAAGGTAAATGATTCTTAGAATGAATCTATCTTCCGACATCTTAGAGACCTCTACAGTGAATGGGTGCAACTTTGCTTCTTGGCATATTTACGTTGGGGGGCACAATTTGAGGCAAATCGTCGGGGAACATTCCGTTGAAATACAATAAGCACAGGAATGTAACATTGTGGCGATGGGACAGTGCTAGAGCCTGTAGAAAGTATGGGACTTATTAGATCAGAAACACTTCGGTCTAATTAATGACGATATAATTTCTTGAAAATTTTAATCGTTACAAGCAAAAAGTTAGATTCATTTGTGTTCCATTCATAGGGACAATTTAAAGTTAATTACGGTATCAGAAATCTTATTTTTCTCTATGTTTTATATAATATTTTGTTCTTTTCTTAGTCCGTACATTATGCTTGGAAAAAGACCATAAAATAAGGCCAAACTGCGTTAAAACGGCTAAAGTCACAAAATTTGGGTTTTTAAAACATCAATTTGGTAATCATGGACAAGAATATGAACGTGACCTCTCTTTGATATAGCCACGTTTTCGGATATCATTGTACATAATCATTGTTGTAATGGTGTGAGGAAAGAAACTTGTAGTAATTTCGACGTGCAGCGGTTCCTCACCCAAGAAAGAAGTCAGCAAAATGTTACGTAAAAATGGAAACTTTTGAAAGAAACAGAACAAAAAAAAAACATTGTCTTCCAAGAGGTGCTGGACTGAAGGAGTAAATTAAAGATTATTTCTTACAATATGATTTTATTAGTTGCATTGAACTATGTAACACAATATTATTTTCTGCGTATTTATTAGTACTTATTCATTATTCTCATTTGGATAAGTTCTATATTTAAAATACAAATTAAAATATTTTGATAATATTATGACCGCTGCATATTATTAGTTTTTACTGTAAAAAAATTCTTGCGCTATCCAGAAAAATATTTGTTTATTAAATATATTGTTCCTTCCGTGGAATTCTACATGTCCTGCTAGTTGTCTTGTCTTTATTATTTTATCTTTCGTCTAAATTTATAGTTTTCCGCCTTTTATATTCCAATAAGATGCTATTTTCCCAATTAGTTAATGTTACTTTTGTTTATATATATATATATATATATATATATATATATATATATATTTAGTATATATTATAGTATTTTTTATATTTTTCATTTTATCCATTTTATGTAACTATATCTACATTCTAATGGTTCCTTGCAGTTTTTACATATACTTCATTATTAATAATGGGTTCATGTTTTTTGTATATCGTATAAAGTGTTAGATATTTATTAATAAATAGACATATCTTCGTAATTCTGCAATTGCTTAAATTGTTAATATCATTTTACATACTATTTTATTATCACAATTATTATTATCATTATTATTCTTATTGCTAACAATCTTGTTGCTGTGCTTGTGCATCGTCGTATGCATATTTTCCATACAACAATAACTGAGTTAGAATTACTTCTATTAATAATTTTAGGTAGCTTAGATAGATATTTACGAAAGTCATTTTAAATGTAAAGATTATTTTTGAACTCAAAAAATTGAAGAGCTATGAAGACGGGAGAGGTACTATTTAAACAACCGCTTGCTGTGCTTCATAATTGTTCTACATACTCACTAGCTTCATCAGGAATTCAATGACGCATCTCTACACGTCCATGACACGGTTGCTTTCTTAGAGTCTCACACGGCAATATCTGCAACAGATTGATGGAACTTTCAGGTCATGAATGCATAAGTGCTGTCATCATAACAATGCAATTTTCAATCCTTTCCGATCCATTAAGGCAGAATAAAAGAATAAGAGGCATTGCTTTTGGAAGCCGTATTTTCAATTTGTTATTATATGGTGGATTTAACCAAATTGCATTTCGTTTTCTTCCATTTTTATAATTATTGCTATTGTATTATTATTGTATCCGCTATTTTTCAATGATGCCTCATATCATTGTTTCGGTTAAGTCTATTCATATAACCTAGGCGTGTGACTAGTTTATTGTTTATTGACTTATGCATTTTATTTAATACGTGAACTGGCAATGAATATTGAACATTAAATATAAATTATTTATAAAATTGAAATAACATGTTTAAATATGTTATTTTTAATGCTCTATATTCTATTTGAATTTCTTAATATTGTACTTATCAATCAGAATGAATAATATATTTAGCTCTAGTCGTATGACGTCACATCCGGTGAATTAACCACCTATATATGCGTGATAACGTTATAACGGATAGATATTTGTATACTTTCGTACTGTACGGACATCACTTCTTCGTAAAACATTTGTTAATATTATTTTAGTTGTATTTTTTCTTTTGTGAGAGGGCGGAGGTGGTGTTCTTTTGCAATGACGTTAATGCCCTTAAGATTTCTAATTTCATTCGTGTCTATATTTGCTCCCAGACATAAACTATATCAATCAGAACTAATTTGTGTAGATGTTGACGTCGTCGTCATCCAACTTGCTTGTTTCGTACTATTTCGGTATTGATAACTAAATTTGTTTCTCCGCCGCGGCGGCAACCTCGTTCTAGATTTTTTGCCGTTTATTATATCATGCTATTTAAGGCAATTCATTTTGATGATTTGTAACTCTTCGTCTGCGCCATGTTGGCCACCATATGTCGCAGTCGTTGTGATTTCTTTCTATTTTTCGCAGTTTATTATTTCAAAGGTTTAGAAAAGCGTTTAGATGCGACCTTGTGTGTCTATGATAGTATTCGTCTGTTGGTTTAGGGCTTGGAATTCAATAGGTAGCTTGATCTGTCACACTTTACTTTCTTGAAATAGATAACCACTGCTGAACCTGCAGAATGAATGAACGCATCTTATCTGAGATGCGTCTATTTTATCAGAATCTCTGTCGGTTTGTCATACTTGAAACTTTTTTCATTGTTATGACCCCCACCTTGTTAGAAATTTTATTATCGTTTGTTTGACATACTTTATTATAAAACATTTTTGGTGTTCCGTCACACTTAAGTTTGAAATATAATTTTCCTTATTCTGCAACGCTTAATTTCGAAATATTTTTGTTATTTGTCATGCTTAAGTTTGACTTATTTTCCTTGATCTCTAATGTTTTAGTCGGAAATATTATTTTTTATGATCTGTTATGCTTAACTTTTAAATGACAGTTTAGCTGGTCTGTCACGCTTAAGTTTGATATATACGTTTTGTTTGTCTGTCATGCGTAAGTTATCAATAACGCTTAATTGAAAAGATAATTTTTTTTTTGTCTGTCATTTTTAACTTTGATATTTCAAACTTAAGCATGGCAGACCAACGAAAATAATATTTCATTTTTATTACTCTGTTAGGCTTTACACAAAGCATTCTCATTCATATATAGATCGTCAGTTTAGAACGTCAATATTAGTAAGTAGTAAATTCGAAATACTAGACACTGTACCTCATCTCTCCTGCGTAGTTAAGGTCGCATATGGATTTGATATTCCCTAGACCATTTCTTGAATGTCTGCAGAATGGGAATATCACACCATGTACTCATTTTTAAGTTTGAAATAGCATTTTCGCGTGATTTGTTGTTTATTTTTGTTCTTGGTTTGCTAGGGGGTCACCTCTTATCAACGTCCAAAAGCCATTTGAGGAGAATAGGTAATGAGTGACAAGTGGCCAGTAAAACAACATTGATGATCAGTAATGGTGGAATTTGGATAGGGTTTGATTATATAAGAAAGCGGCTCAACAAGAACTTATTTATATTAGATTGGAAAACGAATATGTAATAGTCAGCTAGAAAGCAGTTCCGCAGTATTGTGTTTCGCAGACAGTTTTAGGAAAGAAACTTTGCTCATGGAATTTTTGTTTAGTTTGAAGCACAGAAGTGAGGGAATTGTAGATAGACGAATGTTTGTTGTTATTTTTGTTTTTTTTTTTTACAGAAGGAGCGACACATATCAAGGCCAGGAGGTTACACGAGGATAAGGGATAATGTATGTACGCTAGTCATTGGTGCAATAGCGCAGTAATCATCAATAACTTTGGTACAGTTAGTATATTTAAGATGACAGTTGCATGAGTACTTGTTACGTTGGACTTGAAAACGACAATATTGTAAGCTGGAAAGCAGACCAGCGTAACAGGGTTTCACAAGTGCGCAGTTCTAGGAAAGCATCTTGTTTATGGAATCCACGTTTATCTTTAGGCACCAATAGAAAGTGAAGAAAATTTTGGAGCTGGTTTTTACCTCACATTAAAAACGGCCTTGTGCCTAATTTGCTCAGTGGGGGAGCAAATAAATACCATCTGTTCTTCAGATGCTGCACTTAAGATAATTTGTACCAGTCAATGGAGGGGAGACCCCTTATACTGGAACAATTATTATTTTTGGTAACCAGAGTGCCCCCTTTTTGCCTACTTTTAGGGGAGCTGGTTTTTACCTCACATTAAAAACGGCCTTGT
This sequence comes from Euprymna scolopes, assembly GCF_053919585.1. Lineage (NCBI taxonomy): Eukaryota > Metazoa > Mollusca > Cephalopoda > Sepiida > Sepiolidae > Euprymna > Euprymna scolopes. Next base: position 73,873,645 of record NC_136482.1, on the reverse strand, counting down.
GCCTAATTTGCTTAGTGGGGGAGCAAATAAATACCATCTGTTCCGGCAGATACTGCAAGCTATGACTAGCTATGACTAGCAAAGACCAGATGTGGGGGCAACCCCACATGCCTGACCTTTAACCAGCTCCCATTTCCCAACTCTCGGGAGCTGGTCCCCTTTTCCCTTCCCCCTCCCGTCACTCCTCACATTAAAAATCGGCCTTGTGCCTAATTTGCTCGGTGGGGGAGCAAATAAATACCATCTGTTCCGGCAGATGCTGCACTTAAGATAATTTGTACCAGTCAATGGAGGGGAAACCCTCTATACTGGGGCAATTATTATTTTTGGTAACCGGAGTGCCCCCTTTTTGCCTACTTTTAGGGGAGCTGGTTTTTACCGCACATTAAAAACGGCCTTGTGCCTAATTTGCTCAGTGGGGGAGCAAATAAATACCATCTGTTCCGGCAGATGCTGCACTTAAGATAATTTGTACCAGTCAATGGAGGGGAAACCCTCTATACTGGGGCAATTATTATTTTTGGTAACCAGAGTGCCCCCTTTTTGTCTACTTTTAGGGGAGCTGGTTTTTACCTCACATTAAAAACGGCCTTGTGCCTAATTTGCTCAGTGGGGGAGCAAATAAATACCATCAAAGTGTAGTATCTGTTCCGGCAAATACTGCAAGCAAAGACCAGATGTGGGGGCAACCCCACATGCCTGACTTTTAACCAGCTCCCATTTCCCACCTCTCGGGAGCTGGTCCCCTTTTTCCCTTCGCCCTCCCTTCACTCCTCACATTAAAAATCGGCCTTGTGCCTAATTTGCTCGGTGGGGGAGCAAATAAATACCATCTGTTCCGGCAGATACTGCAAGCAAAGACCATATGTGTGGGCAACCTCACATATAAGACCATGGTCAATGTAGGGGCAACCCTTCATACCAATTGTCACTATCCAACTCCCCTACTCCCCGGGGAGTTGGTCCCCATTTCCCCTTCACTCCTCACATTAAAAATCGGCCTTGTGCCTAATTTGCTCTGTGGGGGAGCAAATAAATACCATCTGTTCCGGCAGATGCTGCACTTAAGATAATTTGTACCAGTCAATGGAGGGGAAACCCTCTATACTGGGACAATTATTATTTTTGGTAACCAGAGTGCCCCCTTTTTGCCTACTTTTAGGGGAGCTGGTTTTTACCTTACATTAAAAACGGCCTTGTGCCTAATTTGCTCAGTGGGGGAGCAAATAAATACCATCTGTTCCGGCAGATGCTGCAAGCTACGACTAGCAAAGACCAGATGTGGGGGCAACTCCACATGCCTGACCATTAACCAGCTCCCATTTCCCACCTCTCGGGAGCTGGTCCCCTTTTTCCCTTCCCCCTCCCTTCACTCCTCACATTAAAAATCGGCCTTGTGCCTAATTTTCTCGGTGGGGGAGCATATAAATACTATCTGTTCCGGCAGATACTGCAAGCTATGACTAGCTATGACTAGCAAAGACCAGATGTGGGGGCAACCCCACATGCCTGACCTTTAACCAGCTCCCATTTCCCACCTCTCGGGAGCTGGTCCCCTTTTTCCCTTCCCCCTCCCTTCACTCCTCACATTAAAAATCGGCCTTGTGCCTAATTTGCTCGGTGGGGGAGCAAATAAATACCATCTGTTCCGGCAGATACTGCAAGCTATGACTAGCTATGACTAGCAAAGACCAGATGTGGGGGCAACCCCACATGCCTGACCATTAACCAGCTCCAATTTCCCACCTCTCGGGAGCTGGTCCCATTTTTCCCTTCCCCCTCCCTTCACTCTTCACATTAAAAATCGGCCTTGTGCCTAATTTGCTCGGTGGGGGAGCAAATAAATACCATCTGTTCCGGCAGATACTACACTTAAGATGATTTGTACCAGTCAATGGAGGGGAAACCCTCTATACTGGGACAATTATTATTTTTGGTAACCAGGGTGCCCCCTTTTTGCCTACTTTTAGGGGAGCTGGTTTTTACCTCACATTAAAAACGGCCTTGTGCCTAATTTGCTCAGTGGAGGAAGCAAATAAATACCATCTGTTCCGGCAGATGCTGCACTTAAGATAGTTTGTACCAGTCAATGGAGGGGAGACCCTCTATACTGGGACAATTATTATTTTTGGTAACCAGAGTGCCCCCTTTTTGCCTACTTTTAGGGGAGCTGGTTTTTACCTCACATTAAAAACGGCCTTGTGCCTAATTTGCTCAGTGGGGGAGCAAATACACACCATCTGTTACGGCAGATGCTGCACTTAAGATGGTTTGTGCCAGTCAATGGAGGGGAAACCCTCTATACTGGGACAATTATTATTTTTGGTAACCAGAGTGCCCCCTTATTGCCTACTTTTAGGGGAGCTGGTTTTTACCTCACATTAAAAACGGCCTTGTGCCTAATTTGCTCAGTGGGGGAGCAAATAAACACCATCTGTTCCGGCAGATGCTGCACTTAAGATGGTTTGTGCCAGTCAATGGAGGGGAAACCCTCTATACTGGGACAATTATTATTTTTGGTAACCAGAGTGCCCCCTTTTTGCCTACTTTTAGGGGAGCTGGTTTTTACCTCACATTAAAAACGGCCTTGTGCCTAATTTGCTCGGTGGGGGAGCAAATAAATACCATCTATTCCGGCAGATGCTGCACTTAAGATAATTTGTACCAGTCAATGGAGGGGAAACCCTCTATACTGGGACAATTGTTATTTTTGGAAACCAGAGTGCCCCCTTTTTGCCTACTTTTGGGGGAGCTGGTTTTTACCTCACATTAAAAACGGCCTTGTGCCTAATTTGCTCAGTGGGGGAGCAAATAAATCCCATCTGTTCTTCAGATGCTGCACTTAAGATAATTTGTACCAGTCAATGGAGGGGAGACCCTCTATACTGGAACAATTATTATTTTTGGTAACCAGAGTGCCCCCTTTTTGCCTACTTTTAGGGGAGCTGGTTTTTACCTCACATTAAAAACGGCCTTGTGCCTAATTTGCTCAGTGGGGGAGCAAATAAATACCATCTGTTCCGGCAGATACTGCAAGCTATGACTAGCTATGACTAGCAAAGACCAGATGTGCGGGCAACCCCACATGCCTGACCTTTAACCAGCTCCCATTTCCCACCTCTCGGGAGCTGGTCCCCTTTTCCCTTCCCCCTCCCGTCACTCCTCACATTAAAAATCGGCCTTGTGCCTAATTGGCTCGGTGGGGGAGCAAATAAATACCATCTGTTCCGGCAGATGCTGCACTTAAGATAATTTGTACCAGTCAATGGAGGGGAAACCCTCTATACTGGGGCAATTATTATTTTTGGTAACCGGAGTGCCCCCTTTTTGCCTACTTTTAGGGGAGCTGGTTTTTACCTCACATTAAAAACGGCCTTGTGCCTAATTTGCTCAGTGGGGGAGCAAATAAATACCATCTGTTCCGGCAGATGCTGCACTTAAGATAATTTGTACCAGTCAATGGAGGGGAAACCCTCTACACTGGGACAATTATTATTTTTGGTAACCAGAGTGCCCCCTTTTTGTCTACTTTTAGGGGGGCTGGTTTTTACCTCACATTAAAAACGGCCTTGTGCCTAATTTGCTCAGTGGGGGAGCAAATAAATACCATCAAAGTGTAGTATCTGTTCCGGCAGATACTGCAAGCAAAGACCAGATGTGGGGGCAACCCCACATGCCTGACTTTTAACCAGCTCCCATTTCCCACCTCTCGGGAGCTGGTCCCCTTTTTCCCTTCGCCCTCCCTTCACTCCTCACATTAAAAATCGGCCTTGTGCCTAATTTGCTCGGTGGGGGAGCAAATAAATACCATCTGTTCCGGCAGATACTGCAAGCAAAGACCATATGTGTGGGCAACCTCACATATAAGACCATGGTCAATGTAGGGGCAACCCTTCATACCAATTGTCACTATCCAACTCCCCTACTCCCCGGGGAGTTGGTCCCCATTTCCCCTTCACTCCTCACATTAAAAATCGGCCTTGTGCCTAATTTGCTCTGTGGGGGAGCAAATAAATACCATCTGTTCCGGCAGATGCTGCACTTAAGATAATTTGTACCAGTCAATGGAGGGGAAACCCTCTATACTGGGACAATTATTATTTTTGGTAACCAGAGTTTTTTGCCTACTTTTAGGGGAGCTGGTTTTTACCTCACATTAAAAACGGCCTTGTGCCTAATTTGCTCAGTGGGGGGGGGGGGCACATAAATACCATCTGTTCCGGTAGATGCTGCAAGCTTTGACTAGCAAAGACCAGATGTGGGGGCAACCCCACATGCCTGACCTTTAACCAGCTCCCATTTTCCACCTCTCGGGAGCTGGTCCCCTTTTCCCTTCCCCCTCCCTTCACTCCTCACATTAAAAATTGGTCTTGTGCCTAATTTGCTCGGTGGGGGAGCAAATAAATACCATCTGTTCCGGCAGATACTGCAAGCAAAGACCATATGTGGGGGCGACCCCACATATAAGACCTTGGTCAATGTAGGGGAAACCCTTCATACCAATTGTCATTATCCAACTCCCCTACTCCCCGGGGAGTTGGTCCCCTTTTCCCTTCACTCCTCACATTAAAAATCGGCCTTGTGCCTAATTTGCTCAGTGGGGGAGCAAATAAATACCATCTGTTCCGGCAGATACTGCAAGCAAAGACCATATGTGGGGGCGACCCCACATATAAGACCTTGGTCAATGTAGGGGCAACCCTTTATACCAATTGTCACTATCCAGCTCCCCTACTCCCCGGGGAGCTGGTCCCCATTTCCCCTTCACTCCTCACATTAAAAATCGGCCTTGTGCCTAATTTGCTCGGTGGGGGAGCAAATAAATACCATCTGTTCCGGCAGATACTGCAAGCTATGACTAGCTATGACTAGCTATGACTAGCAAAGACCAGATGTGGGGGCAACCCCACATGCCCGACCTTTAACCAGCTCCCATTTCCCACCTCTCGGGAGCTGGTATCCTTTTTTCCTTCCCCCTCCCTTCACTCCTCACATTAAAAATTGGCCTTGTGCCTAATTTGCTCGGTGGGGGAGCAAATAAATACCATCTGTTCCGGCAGATACTGCAAGCTATGACTAGCTATGACTAGCAAAGATCAGATGTGGGGGCAACCCCACATGCCTGACTTTTAACCAGCTCCCATTTCCCACCTCTCGGGAGCTGGTCCCCTTTTTCCCTTCCCCCTCCCTTCACTCCTCACATTAAAAACCGGCCTTGTGCCTAATTTGCTCGGTGGGGGAGCAAATAAATACCATCTGTTCCGGCAGATACTGCAAGCTATGACTAGCTATGACTAGCAAAGACCAGATGTGGGGGAAACCCCACATGTCTGACCTTAAACCAGCTCCCATTTCCCACCTCTCGGGAGCTGGTCCCCTTTTTCTCTTCCCCCTCCCTTCACTCTTCACATTAAAAATCGGCCTTGTGCCTAATTTGCTCGGTGGGGGAGCAAATAAATACCATCTGTTCCGGCAGATACTGCAAGCTATGACTAGCTAGGACTAGCTATGACTAGCAAAGACCAGATGTGGGGGCAACCCCACATGCCTGACCTTTAACCAGCTCCCATTTCCCACCTCTCGGGAGCTGGTCCCCTTTCTCTCTTCCCCCTCCCTTCACTCCTCACATTAAAAATCGGCCTTGTGCCTAATTTGCTCGGTGGGGGAGCAAATAAATACCATCTGTTCCGGCAGATGCTGCAAGCTATGACTAGCAAAGACCAGGTGTTGGGGCAACCCCACATGCCTGACCTTTAACCAGCTCCCATTTCCCACCTCTCGGGAGCTGGTCCCCTTTTTCCCTTCACTCCTCACATTAAAAATTGGCCTTGTGCCTAATTTGCTCGGTGGGGGAGCAAATAAATACCATCTGTTCCGGCAGATGCTGCAAAGCTAAGACTAGCAAAGACAAGCTATGACTAGCAAAGACCATATGTGGGGGTAACCCCACATATCTAAACTTGGTCACTGAAGGGGCAACCCTTCATACCAACAGTTTCTAATCCAGCTCCCACTTTCCACCCCTCGGGAGCTGGATCCCCTTTCCCTCCCCCTTCCCCCTATCTCCACATTAAAAACGGCCTCCTGCCTAATTTGCTCAGTGGGGAAGCAAATAAATAAAAAAAAACACATATCTAAACTTGGTCACTGAAGGGGCAACCCTTCATGCCAACAGTTTCTAATCCAGCTCTCATTTCCCACCTCTCGGGAGCTGGTGCCCCCCTTCCCTACCCCCTTCCCTCCATCTCCACAATAAAAAAACGGCCTTGTGCCTAATTTGCTACGTGGAGAAGCAAATAAATACAAAGATCACAGTGTAGATACTGCACTTCAATTTCTTGTTCTCTATCAGTGGAGGAGAAATCCTTCACGACTGAAACAATTTTTATTTTTGTTCCTTTTCTCCACATTAAAAAACGACACTAGTGTCTAACTCTGTCCCGTGGGGAGGCATTGTAAATAGGAACTACTACTATTATGAACCTATCAGAGAGAAATGATTTAATAATTGAGAAAACATTTCCAGCTATACTATAGCTTGAGAACTTGTGAAGTAAACATTTATGCCATGCCCTCTCAAAAGCCTTTGATATGTCAAGAGAAATTGCCTTAGAAAAGGAACTTCCATCGAGAGATTTGCTAATCCTATGAGATATAACTGTAAGCACATCTGCTATAGATCTAGCAGAACAAAAACCATAGTGTGTGTCACTAAGAAGTTTATTTTTGCTGAGATGGTTGATTACTTCTCTATTTAACACAGATTCCAGTAACTTACTCATGACACACAAGAGACATTGGCCTGTACTGAGAGGGGGATGAGCGATCACCTAAATGCTTACATACGGGGCATATTGATGAAATTTTCCAGTGTGATGGGAAGCAATTCTCCTTAAGACAACGTTTAAACAGTTTTGTAAGTATGAGCGCTAGTTCTGGTTGAAGTTTTTTGAGTACTATAATTGGAATACCGTCAGGGCCAGTTTCTTTACTGGAAACAAGGTTTTTGATTAGCTTGGCAACATCACGTACAGATATTTGTGTATCACAGAGTGTGTTTTCTGATGCAGGAGGAAATATTGGGGGTTGGCGGCCTTGGTCGCAAAGGGTAGACTTAGCTGCAAAGTTCTTGGCTGCTGAGGAGATCACCTCAGGTTCATTGATGATAGTTGTGATAGAGCACACGCTTCTGTTCAGGATTCTGTTTGCTATTTGCCAAAACTGGTGAGAACCAAGCCGCTACTCAGCTACTTTGGACTTGAGGGGCTGAGCATACAACTCTCTTGCGTTCTTTATTACTTTTTTACAATGGTTGCTGGCAGTTCTGAAAGCGTTGAAACGCTTGCATGTCGCATAACGTGTTTTCAGACACAGGGGAAAATACGGGTGATAGGCTCCTCTGGTCGCATAGGATAAAATTTGTTGCAAAGTTTTTGGCAAAGAGTTTGAAAGGCTCATGAGATTACCTCAGGTTCATTGATGATAGTAGGGTTAGAGGAAACGCTTCGGTTCAGGACCCTGTTTGTTATTCGCCAAAACTCATGAGAACAAAACCTTTCCTCAGCTGCTTTGGATTTGACGATTCTAGTGGGTTCTTTATTACTCTTTTACAGTGGTTAGTGGCGGTCCTAAAGGTGTCTCGAAAAATCTATTTCGCTGAAAGCAGTGGAAATAGTGGTTTCTCGTGAAAGGGGTTGGCGGAGTTGATTAGAGCAGAGCAGATTATAAAGTAAGGAAGAAAAAGAGACAACGAATTTAGAAGTTTTTTTGCAGACCTTAATAAGGTAATGCCGTAATATTACCCATTAATATGACATCAAAAAGACCCACTAGAAACTACTGCATGAATCGATTCATTAAATGGTAATACAGGAACCCTACTACATTACATCTGCTGACAGGACGATCTCCTTAAGGGTTAATCCAAGCTTCGGGGCCCTGGCTATCAGGCAGATAACGTCAGTTTAGTTAAAACGTTTACCTCCAGCGTCCTTATTTGTGACATGGCTACAAGAGTTGGAGTTGGATTAAAAAGAGGAAAACTTCGACATCTCAAGCGATTGCTCATGCAAAAAGTCTACCAACCTAGTATACAATATTTTCCTCTGCCTTTGTCCGAAACATCACCTATTTCTCACTTTTAGATTACTCTTAAAATTGGAGAGTATTTCGAGTCATATTTTAATAGTTTTAGAAAGGAAATAAATTCACCGGCATAAAATGTTTTTGTGGCTTATATTAATAGATACAAGGAAGCTTTCAGTTGCAGAACTTGTAGTTTGTTATATGAATATAAATTTAATGTTATATTAATTCATGATATGTAATAGATTTATTTTCTATTTGTACTTATGCAAAATAAAGATTGACTTATGGTCGTCATACTCAGAGCAGGTTAAAGGAACCGCTGGAAGACGCCAATCTTTGTCAAAAACATCATCTATTCGAGACGAGGATTGAGGGGCAAATTGTATTTAATATAAGTTCAGTTAAGCTTTTTTATGGAAGAAAATAACGTTATGGTTCCCTCTCACTAGCTGAATTATAGAGGACTTTTTATGTTGTTTGCCAGAATTTAGTTGCGTGTATATTCTGGAGGTTGTCTGCTGTTAATTCCTTGTGTCACTCCCGGCTTAATTTGAATGGAATTGTCTACTTCTTTTGCATAAAACTTCGACACATAGCGGCGCTTACGTAGATAATAGAGTAGGTAGATGCTGTTGCTTTTTTTTTGTACACAGTGATCACCACATCAAGGCCCGGAAGCCACTCAAGTATAAGGGTCATTGCAAGTACATTACGTTGGTGTGGAGATTTGATGAAGTGTTAAATTAGGGGGGCGGTTCATTAGGAATTTGTTAACATTGGACTTGAAGACATCCAAGTTGTAGTCCGGAGGGAAGCAGGCAGACGGAACAGAGTTCCACAGACGTGCAATTCTAAGAAAGAAGCTTTGTTCATGGAATCCGCGTTTTGATTTAGGCACAGAAATGGAGTGGGGGAAATTTTTCACAGTGGATTCAGCTAGACGGGTGTTTTTCGTGAAAGATTGGCGAGGGGGGACCAGGGATTGGAGTTCAGACGAGCACCTGCCATTAAAATAACGATAAAACAAGGATAGCCTCGCAACGTCTCTTCTGTGGGAGAGAGGTTGCAGGGTAGAGAAAAGGGCATCCCCCACTAAACCACGAAGTCTATTTTGTACTCTGTCAAGGCATGATAGGCTGTTTTTGGCAGCTCCTGCCCAGATATGGCAACAGTATTCCATCTTTGGACGTACTTGGCTTTTATATAGATAGAGAATTGCATCAGTAGTGAGATATCTTCTGGAGCGGTAGAAGGATCCCACCATCTTTCCAGCGGCCTTTGCAACAGACTTGATGTACTTGTTCCATTTCAGATCAGGAGTAAAGGTCAAACCCAGAAGCTTGTCAAAACACGGGGCCTCACCCAGACGAGAGCCATCCATCACAATTGATGCCAGTAGTAGTATGTAGTATGACTAGTTAAAAAAATTTAGTCATACTACCAAGCAACAACATCTACTATATTATAGGGCTAGACCAGACTTTCATTGGAGAAAACTTTTTTGTTGTTGTTGTTTTTTTGTTTTTTTTCAGGAAATTAGTAAACAAATAAATAAAACACAAACTAGCAAAATAAATTCCAATAATAGCAATGGTTATAACAATGGGCTTTGGAGGGGAGACATGTTGTGGCATACATGTACAAAAACAAGTTCAGTAAATGAAGTAATACATAGATAATAACCGAATTTTGAAAAAAGCTACTTTTTGTTTATCAGGCTTAAGTTTTAAATGGTATGTTGATTGGTTGGTCACACCTAAGTAAGCGATATAAGTTTTGACTGCCTGTCAAGCATAGTTGCTTGGATTTTCTTTTTTAAAAGCAGATTTAATGGACGCATCTTAATGATGTCGGATCTTTATTATTTCGAAGGTTGAGTATCGTGTTTTTCTTCATGAATGCTGCAGGAATGACAACATTGACACTGTCATTTTACATGACATTCATCAGTTTCATTTAATATGCAATGTTCTAAGGCGTTGGTTTAGATTACAAAGCACGAGTTTTCAAATGAATTTGGTTTTCTATAATAATATTATACAAATATGGCCGGTGGAAATTCCGCACTACTTCCTTCGCAATACATTCTAGAAATATCTTATAAATTCGGACTCTGTGTGTGCGTGCGTGTGTGTGTGTGTGTGTGTGTGTGTGTGTGTGTGTGTGTGTGTGTGTGTGTGTGTGTGTGTGTGTGTGTGTGTGTGTGTGTGTGTGTGTGATTAAAGATACGCTGTAAACAAATTCAAGAAAGAATCAAACATAAACAACATTTTTGTGTATGATCGTTTCTGAGCCAATATGGATTTTTATTGCTATTATCTCACGTCGTCAGATCAGAGAATTGAGGCTGAGTTCAAAGAAAGAAAATAAAAAAAATAAAAATGTCTTGCTATGTTATTCATTAGAGATGGCGGGGGTTGGGGTTTATATAACTTGTTATTGCTTACTCGGTTCTCATAAACTTTGAATATGGTTTAATAGGACAATTTTTGTTTGCTAAATTTTGTAGCACGTGGTGGATTCTGCACATATATATTCGGCTTGTAATACAAAATCTAGCGCGCAAAAGTTTGGCCATATCAGGTGTTTAATAGAAGGAATAAGCAAATAGTAAGTTTAATAAATCCCGTCGTCTAAAATGAATTGGTAAAAAAACCGTTACTTTATTTCCATAACTAGACGTTTGTTTTCTTTTTTCTTTCTTCTTTCTAAGGAGTTCGATTTTAAATAGAAACTAGCCTTTTGTCAAACTTGTTGCTATGAAATATGGTGAAACATATTCTAAGATTAAAATTAAAACTTTGTTGCTCTAACTTTCCATTAAATTTTTAATTTTTAAGTTTAATTTTGAAAAAGAAAATACCTCCGTAAAAATGTTAGAAAATGATATACGATTTTATTAAATAAATTTATTTCTTAACGAAAATGCAAATAACTGAAGTCATTTAATACAAAATTGAAACAGATGATCAGATTATTTTTAAAAACGTTTAAAATATACTATTTGAAAAATGGTAAATATATCATTCTAGGATTATCTATAAAAAGTGTGTTTAATATATCGTTATTTAAAATTAATTTTAACATGCCGTTATTTAAAATTACTTTTAACATGCTGTTATTTAAAATTAATTTTAACATGCCGTTATTTAAAATTACTTTTAACATGCCGTAATTAAAAATTAATTTTAACATGCCGTTATTTAAAATTAATTTTAACATGCAGTTATGTAAAATTAATTTTAACATGCAGTTATTTAAAATTAATTTTAACATGCCGTAATTTAAAATTTATTTTAACATATCGTTATGTAAAATTAATTTTAACATGCCGTTATTTAAAATTAATTTTAACATGCACTTATTTAAAATTAATTTTAACATGCCGTTATTTAAAATTAATTTTAACATGCCGTTATTTAAAATTAATTTTAACATGCAGTTATTTAAAAGTAATTTTAACATGCAGTTATTTAAAAGTAATTTTAACATGCCATTATTATAAATTCAAATGTGATTTTCCCGTCTTCTGGTTGCTCAATAAAAGAATTTTAAACAAAATATTTGTTTTTGTTTAACTTAACGTAGTGTAGAGAGTCCATATATCATTAGAATGACTTACATAACAAAATTGGTTTATCTTTTTCAACTTGATGTTATATATTGTCCGCTTTCAAAACATACTTTTTATTTACACTAAAAAGAAACATATCCGTAAATAAAATCGAAACCAATGGAAAATTAATTGCAAAACAAGTGAAATTATGTTTTCAGGTTTTTACATAAAAGTCTGTCATTCAGCCGATTTTGATTTGCGATAATGAAATCGTTCATTTTGGTAATTGGATAAACAACATTCACACGGCAAGCAGTGATGTTGCCATATATATATATATATATATATATATATATATATATATATATATATATATATATATACTAGTCTGGGTGCCCCGGTGTTTCGAGGGTCGGTGTATAGCAAAAAATATATAAAATAAAACATTTTAAGTGGTAGTAGGCAGGCAGGCAGGCTCGAACCCGTACCGCGAAGGAGGAAAAGAATGTGAAAAAAAAGTGACGTCTTTGCTGTTGCGCCAATCGCCAAATTAATTAAATTAAGACGAGACAATCGAAGGACGGGGGTGACTTTCGAAAATATGGGCGAAAAAAGCGACCCCTCCTTGTAGAAAAGTGCCAAGTTGAGAGTGAATAAATTTTTAGCCAATTTTTCGGTATTTGTCGTCGAACGGTCGACCTTCCAAACGATATCGACCTCGTGAAAACTGGTCGTCTTCGTCGAAAGTTTTAGGCAGACATACATACATACATACATATATACATACATACATATATACATTTAAAAAGACAGGTGAGATTGTATTATACACACACACACACACACACACATCTATGTGATCGGTTTTCGGCCAGAAATTTAGCTTTTAAGGGGTCAAAGTTAAACGATTTGACCTTTGAGAACTCTACCAAACTCCTCCGAGAATTTTGGGTCTAAACCCTTGAAATTTTAGATATAGGTTCCGTGGACATGGATCTAAGTTAATAATTTTATTTGAGTCCAAAACATTAAATTTTAAGAGGTCAAAAAAGGGGTCAAAGTTTAAAAAAATTGACCTTTGTGGTTTCTTTCAAATTACTCAGACAATTTTTGGTCTAAACATTTGAAATTTTACATGAATGGTATTCAGAGATAGGGCGAGCTTTCATTCATCGATTTGGGTACAAAATTTTTAGTTTCCAATATATAAAGGTATGCATGTATGTATGTTTGCATGTCTGCCTAAAACTTTCGGTAAAAATTAAAAAAATTGATCTTTTTTTGCTCAGCATACACCTCCAAACACTCGGGCAACGCCGGGCATCCATGTTAGTATATCTATAAAAGTAATATTGCCTGTCTGTGTGTATGTCTGTGTGTGTACATTTCCCTACAAAACTACTCTTTCAATTTTCAGTCTACAGACTCAAGATTTGACATAAGGGGTATTCAGATTTGGCAAAATCTTTTTGATCGGTATTCAGCCAGGGATTTGGTTGTCACGGGGTCAATATTCAACGATTGGACCTTTGAAAACTCTACCAAACTCCACTGTCAATTTTGGGTCTAAACACTTGAAATTTTGGTGGGCGTTACTTGGACATGGATCAAACTTTTTAATTCGATTTGAGCCCCAAAACAATAAATGTAAAGGGGTCAAAATTGGGGTCAAAGTTTGTGTTTTTTTAAATGTGACCTTTCCGGTCAAACTACTCAGCCAATTCTTCGTCTAAACATTTAAAATTTTACATAAAGTGTATTCAGATATGGGACAAGCTTTTTAACCGGTTTTGTTCCGAAATTTTGGCTTCCAAGAGGACAAAGTTCAAAAGATTTGACCTTTACGGTCTCTAGCAAACTGTCCAGCACATTTTGGGTCTAAACATTTAAAATTTTACATGAAGGGTATTCAGACACGCAAGCTTTTTAATCAGTTTTTGGGCAGAACATTTAGCAGCCAAGAGGTCAATGTTGAAAGAGTTGCCATTTGCAAACTCTACTAAACTCGTCCGCCAATTTTAGGTCTAAACACTTTAAATTTTGTATGTAGGTTACCTGGACATGAGTCAAACTTTTTAATATATATATATATATACTTATGCACATAAAGTTATTAACAGTACATATGACCCGAGCAAAGCCGATCGGAACGTCTAGTATATATATATATATATATATATATATATATATATATATATATATATATATATATATAAGTGAACGTGTATGTGTGTGTCTGTATACATTTCCCTACGCAATAACTCTCTCAATTTTAAGTCTACAGACTCGAAATTTGATATACAGGGTACTGAGATTTGGGAAAATCTTTGTGATCGGTTTTCGGCCAGAAATTTGACTGTTAAGGGGTCAAAGTTCAACGATGTGACCTTATATACGATGTGCCCGTAACTATGGACCTTAATTCATATTACATCTCAGTGACCATGTAATTTGTTTAGGCTTGAATGACAGTAAAAAGCAAAAACTAAAAGAGATAATTCGTAGACTCTTATTGCATGTTCTACTGATACTGATGGCTGTGTTAGAAGCATTCTGACCAAGTTCGAATCTTTGCTTATTAATTGCTTGAGAATTGTATTCTGAATGGAATTACTGAAAATGTATTAAAGAGTAGATCGCAAATTTCAAGCATGCAAAGTGTTGTATAAGATACTGCAAATATAGCAACCCCAAACAATTTTGGACTATGGTATCGTTGGCATATTACGGACAGATTACGTAAACCGCCGGAAAGTTCAAAACGCTTAGCCAATGAAATTGTAGTAGTCAGCAATTGGCAGACGGTATCTTTTGTACTATTAAATGTTATGTTAAAGTACAGAATAATTTAAAATCCTGATTATATTACTAATGATATTATAAATAATAACATTATTTCGACACAGATCCTAAATTGCACCTTCTTTTTTATTGAAATTGCCATGACTGTTTTCGATTATAATTATGTTTTTCTTTAAATGTTTGGTAGATTTTTTTTAACATTTTCGGGTGTTTTCGGTAAAAAAAAAAATAGTTTTCGGTCGGCGTCTTCCAGCGGTTCCTTTAACCTGCCCCGAGTATGACGACCATAAGTCGATCTTTATTTTACATAAGTACAAATAGAAAATAAATCTATTACATATCATGAATTAATATAACATTAAATTTATATTCATATAACAAACTACAAGTTCTGCAACTGAAAGCTTTCTTGTATCTATTAATATAAGCCACAAACACTTTATGCCGGTGAATTTATTTCCTTTCTAAAACTATTAAAATATGACTCGAAATACTCTCCAATTTTAAGAGTAATATAAAAGTGATAAACATTTCTTTTCGTTTAAAAAATATGAATTGATTAAACATCAACTTCCTAGTTTCTTGACAAGACTGTAATATATATGTAAATACATCGCTAACTTTCTCAAACTTTTTAATGATATCTACCAGAAAACTCCGGGTATCCGAGTTTCTACGCATAGAATAGGAAAGTTGGAATGAATTGTACATCTCAATTTGGAAACTGTCTGGCGTTCTGATAATTTTCTCCAAAATATTTAAATTGATTCATCACGAGGAAATCGACATTATACAAAATACAAAAAGAAATAATTGGGAAAAAATCGGTAAGAAAATAATTCCAGGGGTCAATACCATACGTAGCATAACTATTTCGTTATTATTTGGTTTGTTCGCTTCTATAGGACAGGAATGTCGATACTACACCAGGTGCTTTTTATTCGGATGCAACATATTCGTATACGGGATGAAGGCGACAATTTTAACTTTAAAATATATACTTAATTAGTTCATCTATGGATCAATTTTCGTAAACGTACACGCACACCACACGCACGCGCACACACACACATACACACACACACATATACACACTCATACACACACACACATATATATATGTGTGTGTGTGTGTGTGTGTGTGTGTGTGTGTGTGTGTGTGTGTGTGTGTACAGTGGGGAAAATAAGTATTGGACTCATCCCATTATTCTTTATTTAACACATTTTACAAGAAATAGTTACTAATTTAACAATAACAAATAACTTTAGAAATTGGAACCTTTTAGTGCATAACAAAAATTATATAATAAAAACGAGAATAGCCGAAAAAAATATTATTGTTAAATTAGTAACTATTTCTTGTTAAAATTTCGCGTCATTCGCTGCATAAAAAATGTGTTAATAATAATAATGGGATGTGTCCAACACTTATTTTCCCCACTATATATATATATATATATATATATATATATATATATATATATATTTGTGTGTATTGATTTTCTTTTTTGTTACACAGAAATCATCACTGATCAAGGCCCGGAGGCCACTCGAGGATAAGGATTAATCAATGTGATGATGTGATTAAACATAAGTAGTGGGAATTTTGTAAATTGGATTACTTAGGGGGCGGTTCATCAAGAACTTGTTTACGACAATCAGATTGTAATCAGCTAGAAAACAGGTAATCGGAAGAGAGTTCCTCAGGCGTGCAGATCTAAGAAAGAAGCTTTGTTCATGAATTTGCATTTAGGTTTAGGCACAGATAAAGAGTATGGGAAATTATTAATAGTTGTTTTGGCTCGACGACTGTTTTTCGTGAAAGTTTGGCGAGGGGGGGACTATAGATGGAAGCTCAGCCGAGCATTTGCCATGAAAAAAGCGATAAAGCAGAGACAGGATCGCAATGTCTCTTCTGTGGGAAAGAGGTTGCAGGGAAGAGAAAAGGCCATCTCACACACAGCTACGAAGTCTATTTTGAACTCTATCAAAGCAGGATAAGCTGCTTCTAGCAGCTTCTGCCCAGATGTGGCAACAGTACTCCATCACTGGCCGTACCTGGCTTTTATATAGGTAGAGAATTGCATCAGTAGTGAGATATCTACTGGATCGATAGAAGGATCCCACCATTTTTCCAGCGACCTTGGCAATAGATTTGATATACGTGTTCCATTTCAGGTCAGGAGTAAAGGTCAAGCCCAGAAGCTTGTCAAAACGTGGAGCCTCCCCAAGATAAGAGCCATTTATTTCAACCGATGCCAGATTGGCATCAAAGCGTAGATTGTGTAAAGATAGAAGCTTGGTTTTAGATACATTAAAAGAAACCAGCCACCTCTGTCCCCATTGTACCACATGCTCAAGATCAAAGGAGAGAGAGAACTTTGTCGTTTACGGTCTTTGATGTGGTAGTGTCGTCAGCATAAATGTCTACGAATGATGTAAGAATGTGATTTGGAACATCATTTATGTAGATCAGGAAGAGAGTCGGGCCCAGGATGGACCCCTAAGGGACTCGCTGGAGTCCCTCAGGAGTCCATCCTGGGCCCAGCTCTCTTAATACTGAGAGCTTCTGATTTCTGCCCATCAACCACTACATTTATGAACCTATCAGAAAGAAATGATTTAATAACTGAGAAGACATTTCCAGCTGTACCATAGCTGGAGATCTTGTGAAGTAATCCTTTATGCCATACTTTATCAAAGGCCTTTCATATGTCAAGAGCTATTGCCCTTGAGAGGAAGCTTCCGTTGAAAGATTCGCTAATCCTATGCGATATAACTGTAAGCATGTCTGCTGTAGATTATTCATATTAAAAACCTTTTTTTCCGCATTTATTAAAAATGAAAATACAACTTTGTTATATATCGGTTGTGGAATTGCATTCATCTGCAAAAGATCTTTTGCATATTCTTTTAAACATTCATTTGGATTAATTTCTTTTTTTATGGGATAAACGTCTTTAGTTTACTATTATGTGTAATTATATTCATGCAGGTATTCTACATGATTTATACTTGCGTAATATTTTCGTAAAAGTTTATAGTAAACACAAACCTCTTTCTATATATATTTATGTATGCGCATATATATTTGTTGAAAAGCTTTTGCTCACCAAACTCCTCTATCAGTTTTTTGGTCTACAGACATTAAACTTAATATATAGGGTATTCGAGCCTATGCCAAACTTTATATTTGGGTTTTAGCCGGAGAAAATCGGTGCAAAAGTGCGAAAATTAAAGAAATGCCATTTTCCAATTGACGGTCGAACGACGGCATTACAAATATGCATGCGTGACGTAATAGCTATAGGTCCATGTATTAAATTTAATCATACACCAAACATGTCTTAATAGTTGAGGTATCAATGTGAAAGGAAAAAGTGAATCGTCAGCTGAACGTTTTGGTTTCGATTCTCGGTTGTGACACACTTGTCATTTTTTTTAAACTTTCAAATTATTACTATATATTGGGTCCAATAATAATGAATAATGAAATCTGCGTTAATCAAAATATCATATTTAAGTGTGTTTTACGGCCGGGCAATGTCGGGCGACCTTTTAGTGTATATATCAGTTTTCAAAAAAAATATAGATCTGCCTGTGATTTGATATTTTAGTGCATATTTTGATCATTTTACTAGAGATTTTATTTTTTTATTTTAACATATATTAAAAAATAATTTTAGAGGGAAAATAAGTTCATGTGCAAGATGTGTGTGTATGTGTGTGTGCGTAAATTACAAGCGAATTTATTTTCCCACAAACACTATTAAACTATTTATATATATATATATATATATATATATATATATATATATAATTTGGAGGGAATTTGGAGGGAATATATATATAATTTGGAGGGAATTTGGAGGGAATATATATAAATATATATATAATTTGGAGGGAATTAGATCTTGAGTCTAACGAGCAGACTTTATTTTAATGTAAATGTATTAATACTTTTAAAAGAAAACAGTGCTCGTTTTACTGTAGATATATAATAAGCTTGATAGGCATAGATATCCTAGATATCCTAGAACTATTTTAATATTGAGTAAAACAATTCAAAAGGAAAACAAACAAAATTGAATCAATTTTGTTTGTTTTCCTTTTGAAACTGATTTTTAATTCAAAATTATGAATCATTTTACTCGGTATATATATATATATATATATATATATATATATATATATATATATATATATATATATATATATGATGATTTAAATGTTTTTCAAACCATGTTATAACATAAAGAGCATACATAATAGTATAAAGGACTGGTATTCTGTTAATACACACATACACACACACACATATATATATATATATATATATATATATATATATATATATATATATATATATATATATATATATATATATATATGATTTAATAAATAGTTATTCTTAATATTCGTAAACATATGTTTTGTGTCCCTATACTAAGCAATATAGATAATGTAACCGTATCGCCGGCTGACGATTTGAACGCCGGTTACAAGTATTTTGAACTCTGGCTTCCTTTGTGACGTCCACACGTTCAGTTGGCAAAGACATACGTCTGGTATTTTTTGGCGGTGGGGGGCAAGTAATGAGGTTCAGACAGTGTTTCAATCTTCTAAAGGGAGAGAACTCGCAACGTAATTAAATTTGAATCTTCAATTTAACTTATCGCTCAATAATTATTTCCCAACAAATATATGTCTTTCATATCAGCAGAAATGTTAGTTTACACTTATCAGCATGGGTAGTGTAACTGTACTGCCTAGCGGACGATTCGAATGAAAAATTTTGCACCTATTTTATGTTTTAACTACAAATATAAACATTCTACTAAACCGTATGCCTTCCATGATTTTGATTTTAGAAAATACCAAAAACTAACGCGCCTAATGTTTTTTTTTACATAGGCTTCACCACGTATCAAGTCCAAGAGGCCATTCGAGGATAAGGGTTAAAGAGTGTACAGTAGAAGTTGGACAATATAGTAACCGTTAGTAATGGTGATTCGGTAAATGCGTTAACTTATATGGAACGGCTCATCAAAAACTTGTTTACGTTAAACTTGAAGACCATATTGTAGTCAGCTGGAAAGCAGAAAAACGGAAGACAATTCCATAGGCGTGCAGTTCTAAGAAAGAAGCTTTGCTCATGGAATCTACGCTTAGGTTTAGGTACAGATAAAGAGTGGGGGAAACTAGTGATAGTGCTTTCTGCTAGACGGGTGTTTCTTGTGAAAGGTTGGCGAGGAGGGAACAAAAAAATGGAGCTCAACCGAGCACCTGCCATGAAAATAACGATAAAGCAGAGACAAACTCGCAACATCTCTTCTGTGAGAAAGAGGCTGCAGGGAAGACAAGGCTACGAAGTCTATTTTGAACTCTATCAAGGCAGGATAAGTCCTTTCTAGCAGCTCTTGCCCAGATGTGGCAACAATACTCCATCCTTGGACATGCCTGGCTTTTATATAGGTAGAGAATAGCATCAGCAGTGAGATATCTACTGGATCGATAGAAGGAGGCCACCATTGTTCCAGCGTCCTTGGCAAAGAATTTAATGTATGTGTTCCATTTAAGCTCAGGAGTAAAGATCAAGCCCAGAAGCTTGTCAAAACATGAGGTCTCCCCAAGACGTTCATTTCAATTGATGCCAGATGGGGATCAGAGCGTTGATGATGTAAAGATAAAAGCTTGGTTTTAGATGCATTAAAAGTAACAAACCACCTCTTGTTTCGAAATTTAGAGAATTTGGAATAAATTAGATTTTAGAAGAAATCGAAAATATTTCAATTTTTCAACTGGAAGTTTTACTTACATTATGCCTCTTGAATTTGCTTTAAATACCCCAAAGAAACTAAAGTTTATGAAATATTTCTTGATTAATATCTATTGTTATAATGTCTTTAAATTTGAAGATATTTTAATTTTGCACCCCTTTTTTTTTCTTAATTAAATTAAACATAGCTCACATTATCCACTCTTACCATAGCTATTTCCAAAATTTCGTAACGATTGATTAGTTTTGAAGTGAATTGTATATATCAAAATATATCAACATACACACAACTTCATATAATTAGATATGTATGGAGGTACGCACGCATACAAAGAGGGGCTTCTTAAGAAATGAGAACGAAAGAAAAGACGCTATATCGATAATTACACTAATAGGTCAATATGAAATTAGAAAATTAATAGACTAATCAAATTCAATTCACTGGGAATAGAAATCGCGCGTGAAATAGAATTGCGCTTTTCCAATTTAATAGATGTTTTCGATAACGCAGAATTCCACATGAAAACAGCGCCTGACGAATGCATTTCTTTCAATTTTTATAAAGCGAATTCTTACTAAAGATGCACATCCGATTGTTTTAGATGTGCTAACAATACAATATTTGCAGTTATTATTCGGGCTGTTGTCTAAAAATTGATACGGTTCAGCCCAGTTGTGCTCCTCAGGTGTATTTTTATTGGCAGATTATTGTCCTTTTCTTCTTCCTTGCCATGTTGTAAATTGACATGTTTGCTGCAAGGCGAAAAATTAAAACATTAGGTTACACATGCATATTCGTAATACCGTCGTTCGACCTTTACCTGGCAAATTCATTTCTTAAATACTTCCCGGCCAAAACCCAAATATAAAGTTTCGCATGGGTTCGATTACCCTATATATTAAGTTTCATATCTGTAGACCAAAAACTGACAGAAGAGTTTGGTTAGAAAAATTTTTTAAATATATATATATACGCATACATAAATATATATAGAAAGAGGTTTGTGTTTACTATAACTTTTTACGTACATATTACGCAAGTATACATCACGTAGAATATCTGCATGAATATAATTACACGAAATAGTTAACTAAAGATTACGATCTCATAAGGAAACCAAAATAACATAGATAACTAATTTAAATGAATGTTTAAAAGAATATGTAAATTACCTAGATCTTTTGCAGATGAATGCAAACCCACGATTCATATATAACAAAATTGTATTTTCTTTTTAAAAAAATAGAAAAAAAAATATCAATACACAAAAAACAAATTTTTAGGAGTGTATATATCTATATCTATCTATGTATCTATATATCTATCTATCTATCTATCTATCTCTATATATATATATATATATATATATATATATATATATAGTAAGTTATAAAATATATATGGCGATTAAGCTGCACTGAATATTCCGCGTTTCATCCACTCTAGGACTGTTCAGGCTTATATATATATATATATATATATATATATATATATATATATATATATATATATATATATATATACAAGAAAGAAAGAAAGAAAAAGAAAAAAAGAAAGAAAAGATATATGAATTTTTGTAAAAAATCTAACTAGAACATATGGTGATAATTTGTTTCTTACAAAGTTGGAGATACCTGAGTTTTGCATAGATATTATAAATTCATATCTAGTGTAAAAAAAACTAGATGCGGGCCATTCCTAAAAGTTCAGACACCTCCGAATTTTATGTAATGTTTACAATAAGTATTAGTTATTTAATTTCAGTACTTTGGAGTGATTAAAGAGTTTCAAGCGATGGACATAATATGGGCATAGCCTCTCATTTGAATATTGAGATATTTAATATTTATATTAAATTTTATCCATATACAATAATTAAGCAATTTCATGTGAATTAAGCTTTAAATTGTAGATATTTTCCAGAATCCAAATCATGTTACAAATCTTCATCACAATTGGAACAAGTGTTGTAGACATAAGATTTAGTAGCATTAGTTTTGTATTTTAATCTTCATAAGAGGACATAAACGTGGTGCAACACTGTTCTTTTCAAGCAATTTTATATGTTCTGGAAGTATATATATATATATATATATATATATATATATATATATATATATATATATATATATATATATATATAAGATTGTAAAAATAATCTGCTTTTTTATTTTTTATTTTCTAATTATCTTTATCGGGCTAAAATCAAACAAATATAATGTACGTTTCAATATGTACCACGAATCGAAAACGTTGATGATGCATATCATATATATATTATTATTGTATTTTAACACAAGAAAGATCGTTAATAAAATTGAAAAATATATGAAACAAAAGCGTATAATGAAGCAAAAATTTGTTATTTTTAACAAAGTTTGTTTCAATTAAAAAATGCTGCTAAAATGCACACAATATGCATATGTTCAGTTTTTGTTCGTTTATTATAATCATTTGACGTGCGCCTTTATTTTACTGCCTTCCCTTTCTCTATTATCCGCATAATTCTTTTTACTACAATGTTAATTGTAAATTTGTTCGTTTTGGGTATGCCCGCCACATTTTCGTTTCTGCGCGTTTCTGTTTTATAGTCGGTAATTGCTTTGTAAAGGCCGCACTTCTGAATGTTGCATGTTGCCCTATGTGTCTGCAGTTATGTCACGTAATTGTTGGTGGTTTCACCTCGGTTTTCTTGCCAGCATCCTAAATATATGGCGCTCACGAATGCCGTCAGTTCATTCCATAAAGTAAGCAATAAAGTCGTTATTTTTTAGACGTTCTTGTTACTCGACTGAATGTCACTTTCAGGATTAATATTTTTCTTTTACAGTTTTCTTTCAATTTTGTTAGAGCATAAAATCTAAAAAAATGCCTATCATTCAGAATATTTCATTATGCTGACAGCTTGAAAGGCGTCTTCCACGTGTTTAAACTATTCAGCACAAGTTTTTTCTTTGTTAGTATCATCAATCTAGATTGGTGATGTTGTCAAAATTATGTCTGCCCTTTGACTGTGGTTTTGATAGAAAACTGAAAGATGTCTATTCGCTCTACTTCGCTTCATTCCTGCACTTCAAACGCTTATGACATCATTATAAATTTTTAAATAAAAATATTTCGCTCATTTCTGACGATTAAATCGCAGCATATCAGAGCTCTGATGGAATTTGTTATTACTAACTTACTGCACGTGCATCACGCAAACTTTCATACCTGCAACTAGCAGAAAAATCCCACCTCTTCACTCTAGAGGTTTCTAGCTGTCGATAGATCTTTTACACTAATGGATTCTATCCTGCTTTTGCATTTGGAATTTCCTCTCAGTTTTCCCAACCATACAAACATGCAGAAATTACAAAATACAATGTTAATAAAAACTTGCGCAATTACCAACGCAAGATGCTCAACACTAAATCTGACCACGATCATAGTAGCTCTTCACGCTTCAGAAGCGATATGCTCCGTTTGGGATTAAACAAAAATTTTGTTGTTTGGTCTATTTGCTTTTTCCACTTATTTTTATCTAAATCCTTATAAGATTTCCAACCTATGCCATTAAATAGGGATTGCCCTTTTGTATAAGTCGATTGTACTGCTTGACTGAATGCAAAAAGAAAGTTTAATTCGTAAAAAATGGCTCACATTTCATGTATTATAAACAAGACCGATTTGTTCATTCAGATAATTAAACAATTTTTCATATGTCAGCAGCGATGAAATTCTAAACTTGAAATTAGGAAAAAAAATTAAATGTGATTTTGAAAATGTACATCTTTTTCTATTTAAAGTACACATATATATAATGCTAAGCGTGAATTACATTAAATTATATTAAATTATATATATATATATATATATATACGCATATAATGCCACGCTTAAATTGTTATATTTTCATAACTTACTGTATGTATATATATATATATATATATATACATATATATATATATATATATATATATATATATATATATATATACTAGCAGGCCACCTCTGGCGTTGTCCGGTTGCAAAAGACGCATAAATATTATATTTTAATTCATACAGATATCTGCTTTTATTTTATAGAGTTAATTCTCTATTGAATTTTTTTTTTTACCAAATATATAGTAATTACTTAATTATTAAAAAAAAATGTCTTGAACACCATCCGCTGAAATCGAAACCAGATCGGCCGTGATTTTTATCTCCACCGTTTGAGCTACCGACCGATAGTCATGAATTGTTAAAAATTGAGCAACTTTGAGCTACGAATGTTTAATTTTGCACAAGTAACTGCAGCTGCAATATTTTATTCTATTTACAATTCCAATATCAACTTGGCAGTATACATGGAATAAAACATTACTCCTGTTGTTTTCGATTTTGACCCCTTAGCAGTAATTTTTATCGGATCAAAACCAAATCTAATGTGTACGACAGGTCCAAATACTCTATATATCAAATTTCAATTTTGCAGACCAAATATTGGTAGAAACTTGGTAGAATCTCTCGACCGGCAGTAATCCTGTCACCCTCTCACTGATGATTCACGAAAGGATAAAAGACTGTAGATATTTAATAAGGCCTCAAGTTTTGACAAGCTTCTGGGCTTGACCATTACTCCTGATCTTAAATGGAACACGTATATCAAATCTGTTGCCAAGGCCGCTGGAAAAATGGTGGGGTCTTTCTATCGATCTAGTAGATATCTCACTGCTGATGCTATTCTCTACCTATATAAGAGCCAGGTACGTCCAAGGATGGAATACTGTTGCCACATCTGGGCAGGAGCTGCTAGAAAGGACTTGTCCTGCCTTGATAGAGTTCAAAATAGACTTCGTAGCCTCGTAGGAGATGTCCTTTTCTTCTCCTTGCAACCTCTATCTCACAGAAGAGATGTTGCGAGTTTGTCTCTGATGTATCGTTATTTTCATGGAAAGTGTTCGACTGAGCTTCAATCTATGGTCCCCCCTCGCCAAACTTTCACAAGAAACACTCGTCTAGCTGTAAACACTATCAATAATTTCCCCCACTCTTTATCTGTGCCTAAACCTAAACGTAGATTCCATGAACAAAGCTTCTTTCTTAGAACTGCACGCCTGTGGAATTGTCTTCCGTTCTCCTGCTTTCCGGCTGACTACAATATGGTTGTGTTCAAGTCTAAAGTAAATAAGTTCTTGATGAGCCGTTCCATATAAGTTATTAAATTTACCAAATTTTCATTACTAATGATTACTATATTGACCAATTTCTACTGTACACTCTTTAACCCTTATCCTTGAGTGGCCTCTGGGCCTTGATAATGTGGTGATGCCTTTGTAAAAAAAAAAAAAAAAAAAAAAAAAAAATCATAGTAAGCGAGAAAAACTCAACTTCATAGGTATGCTAGCAGGTAGCCCGGCGTTGCCCTTCTTAAAATACACATAAATATTATATTTTAATAAATGAATGAATTCCTATTTATTATAAACAGAAACGCCGTAAGTATTAAACGTAACGTTGTATTCCTTTAAAAAATGAAGTAAAAATGGAAAGAAACTGAGAAAATTGTACTATTATATTTTTTCTAAACAGTTCATTTCTTGTAATTAAAAAAATATTCAAGTTGAGATTGAAACCAAAACCTTAAGACAATGAGTTAAGTACGATAACCATTGGGCTAGCTTGACACGAATTTAAAAATGTGTTCTTAAACTTACTTATTCATAACAAGTAATATTTCATGTGAACGGTTCACGCATGCGCATTCGTGAAACAGTTGATCAACAGATAAAAATCCACCTTCACATACTAATTTTTCAATTTATACTTCTCAACTATGATGAATACTTATTAAAAAGTTTTCCACATGATACTGAATATTCTGCATACCAAATTTCATGTAAGTAAATCCGTTGAGTATATAGGTTGAGAAGTGTCCTCACAAACACGCATTCTTACTTTAAGTATAGATATATATATATATATATACATATATATATATATTTGTGTGTGTATGTGTGTGTGTCTGTGTGTCTGTGCGTGTGCGATATTTAATGTAAAAGATCTGAAGAAATGTGTAGGTTAATAAAATGACAACAACCTAAAAAGCAAAAAAAATCACAATAACAGTACAAAGCAATACAATAGGCTTGCAGGAATTAATATTTCGCTCACAATTTTAATAATGCTTTTGCAAGATACATTTTACAAGAACTTGTGAAGTATATATATATACAAGAATAAAAAAGCATTGGAAATGCAAAAGGATATAGGGATGGTATGCCAAAAAGTATACAAACAAGATAGCTATGAATGGCTAGGCACATGGAAATAGAATTGCATCCAAAGTATAGCCCTATAGCTTTTCTCCAATCTTCATTCCGTGCCATCATTACGGTTGTAAAAAGCTATAGGACTATACATTGGATGCAATTCTATTTCCATGTGCCTAGCCATTCATAGCTATCTTGTTTGTATACTTTTTGGCATACCATCCCTATATCCTTTTGCATTTCCAATGCTTTTTTATTCTTGTTAATTAGTATTTTTACTTACAGTATTATTTTTAAACTTACATTCATGATAGTATTGTCTTTTTTAGGAAGCGGCTCATTGCCGCCTCCATTAGTAGCAGGTCGCTTCCTGCTGGGTTTTAGGTCTTTGGGTTTTGGGACTTAGGAGTTGCCTCTTGGTCCTCAATCGGTTCTATATTACATAGAGAGTGCTACCGCCTCTCTGATAAAACAGTTAGAGTATTATAAAGTTCTAAAATGTTCATACCTTCACTATTAAATTTTTCTTGGTTCATTCTTTGGCGTTTTGGCAAAGATTTGGCAGTTTTTGATATTTATATTTATAATAGTTTGTGCATGAGGCAGCTTTTTTCCCTTGGGATCCCTGTTATACCGTGCTTTTGAGTCCGCACGTGAGGCAGCCTTCTTTTTTTCTGGTTCTTTGTTATAAAGAGCACATGAGGCAGCTTTTCCCCCTCGGAATCCCTGTTATACCGTGCTTTTGAGTCAGCACGTGAGACAGCCTTCTTTTTTTCTGGTTCTTTGTTATAAAGAGCACGTGAGGCAGCTTTTTCCCCTTGGAATCCCTGTTATACCGTGCTTTTGAGTCAGCACGTGAGGCAGCCTTCTTTTTTTCTGGTTCTTTGTTGTAAAGAGCACGTGAGGCAGCCTTCTTTTTTTCTGGTTCTTTGTTATAAAGAGCACGTGAGGCAGCTTTTTTCTCCTCAGAATCCCTGTTATACCGTGCTTTTGAGTCAGCACGTGAGGCAGCCTTCTTTGCCTCAGGATTTGCATGATACTTAATTTTTATTATTTCAACATTTCTTTGATAGTATTCTTTTTGCTCAGATAATACCTTGACTTTGTTTTTTTCATAGTCTATATTTCTCTGAGTTTTTTTACTACGTGCTGCCTTTGGCATTTTTTATTAAATGTAAACATATAACACTTATGTGTATCTTACTATAATATCACTTATCTTATAGCAAGACAACTCTCGTAGAATTGAGATACTGCCCCGTCACCAATAGTTGAAGTGTGGAACGGTATATACACAAATAGTGTAGTTGTTATCTTTATATGAAGTCCTAATCAGTGACAGTGTGAGGTTACTTGGTTAATTTATTGTAGTTTATTTTAGAAAACTTACTTGTTTTTATTAGTAGATTGTGTATAGTAGCCACAATATCTAGTTATTTTTGTGGCTAGGGCTTGGATTTTGATTCTTTTTGGTCAGCTTCCAGTGAGTTCTTAGAAGATGACTTTTTTGCAGTTTCTTTTGCGGTTAATTTAACTTATTTCCTTTTGCGTTTGGTGAGTTCTTAGAAGAACTGGTCTGATCTACTTTTCTTAGCGAGCGAAGAGATTCAGCTGCATTTAACAATGGTTGCTATAGTGTATTTTTGCGCATGCGTGAGAATTTCAAGTTTCCTCCTTATTTTCCAATAGTTTGACAGTAGTCATGTGTCTTTCTGCCAAGAGCGACAGACGTCAGTGTTAGCCGTGATCGTCTAGAGGTTAGGACCCCACGTTGTGGCCGTGCTAACCTAGGTTCGAATCCTGGTCACAGCATTGACATTTTATACATATTTTACAGTCCAAAATTTGAAGAATTATTTGTTTTTATAACATTGTTTTTGACGTCGTACTTGCTGATAGGTTACTCTTATAACAATTTTGATCAACTGAGATAAAGATTTCGTGGTTTCATTAACGCTGGTGGGTTACTGTTTAAAGAAAAAACCTTAACGTTCACCTCAAATATTCAGCGTCCAAGAAATATAGGCCACTGGCAAACTGGAACGTCTGTGAGCACCCGGTGTATTATTTGGAGCTGTCCCTTTTGAGATAAGTTCCGTGTTCGAAGTGGTCTGTCTACATTGGGTATATAGTGTTTAAAACTTGTTATTGCACGTAATCTTATTTAATTATGGAGTTAGCTAAAAAGCGATGGGTCACTGCACTTCTCCGTGTAAAGAGCAGTCGATTGATGCTTGAACTGTTGTCAGAGACCGTTCGTACACCGAGATACATCGTCTCAAAAGAAAGAAGAAAAAAGAAGAAAGAAGAACAATTGGCCATTTTTGTACCCTTTTTTTTTTTTGCTCTCTTTTGACATTTTAACCGACGTTCTGACACTCGCTGGATTCGTAAGACGCTTCTTTGTAAGAATATGTGCTTTTTCGAAACTTATAAGTTGATTTTAGTTGAGATTTGGATAGTTTTGTTTTGTAGGCGTATATAGGCGTGTACGGGCCATTCCTATATAGAGAGTGCTACCGCCTCTCTGATATATAATACGGCAAGAATGAGAGTTCATATAGAAATGTTTTAATTTGAATAAAATAAAATATGCATCAAGTGCGCTTGAAAGCCAAATCACAACGTAATATTAGGAAAATAAACAAATATTTTACTTGTTTGAAATTTATCACAAATATATTTCAGAGGTATACGCCATCTTCAGTGTGTTGTTTTATTTCTTCCCCCCCTTTTCTTTTTCCCTGCCATGTTGTAAATTTTGAGAAAGAAGTCTATTTGTAAGGAGCCGCGCGTTGTATCTGGCGGTTGTATTTTAAAATATTTGAACTGTGCGTAGGCAACGCGAGAATAACGTCCAGAATGATGTTCATATAGAAACTTTACAACATGGCAAGGAAGAAGAAAAGGAAAAAAGAAATAAAACAACAAACTGAAGATGGAGTATACCTCTGAAATATATTTGTGATAAATTTCAAACAAATAAAATGTTTGTTTATTTTCCTCATATTACGTTGTAATTTGGTTTTCAAGCGAACTTGATGCGTATTATATATATATATATATATATATATATATATATATATATATATATACGGCGTTAGTTGGTGAAAGCAAGATTCGAAAAGACATATAAGCAAAAGTGAGGCGGTGTGTAGCTAGCAGCAGATAATATTGGAAGATTCCTTTAGAAGTGAGTTATAGGGCATAGTACTTCATGTATTCCCAACACCATTGATCGAATAATGAAATACTTATATGTATTTTTCTTTATTTATGTATATGTATACATATCTATATGCATATGTATGTATGTATGTATATGTATACATATCTATATGTATATGTATGTATATGTATGTGTGTATATGTATACATATCTATATTATAAAACAATACATATATTTCTATCTCTGCTGTTATATAAAAAGAACTTTATCTGTGTCTGTGTGTGTATAAGAAAGAGTTCACTATCGACACGAAAACAGTTGGACCGATTTTTTTTCAATTTCCCACGAATGTTCTTTATGTGCCTGGCAGTGTTCATAGATAGGTTTTGTATCCGAATGACTTAAATAGGTATCGATAATCGATACTCGATAATCGAAATAACCTGATGAAAGAAGAAACAAGCGATTTTGACCAAATTTAACACCTGACACAGCCTAATATCACATGTGCATTTGAGAAGTTGTATCATCACAAAAACCGAAAGGCTCGACATATAAAATCAATAGTATGTTCTCTGATATAGCAGGGGCGCGTTCGAAATGAATGTTTCTTTTTGGAGCACAACTGGATCATGATACTTGATTTTTGCATTTTAATCTTTAATTAAAGCCATTATAAATAAAAAAAATAAATTTATAAAATAAACAGTAGGTTATCTACAGTGCCATGTAGACTACAATGTATTGTAAACTCGGTCACAGTAGGGAAGCATGTTAAGCTTCCTTTCGGTGCACCGCAATGGGTCCCTAACTGGAATCAGTTGATTTCATCGAAAAATGGATGAGTTCGCCGATTTCGATGACAATAAAAATATGGGAATATGAAACATTCGTTAATCATCATTCAATCCCGGTAAAAATTGGGTCTCCCTTCTAGCCTTTAATATTGTAGGTAGATAGTAATATCCATAGAACGTTTGGGCTTCATTCCGGGATAATTAACAACCTAATTGCATTGGTTTATATTTAAAGAACATTTTTTTTAGTTGAGCGGTATTCTGCCTATATTCTATCTAATCAAAGTTCTTGAGTTTATTAATACCTCATTACATCCTTTATATATATATATATATATATATATATATATATATATATATATATATATATATATGGTGTTAATCATAGCCCTTATATTTATTTCTCGAAGTAGAATATATTTTAAGCCTATAATCTTGATTTTTTGTGTAACCTTTTGATATTCTCACTCAATCATCTAAAATTGTAATTTCTGCAGGTGTTGATAATGAAACTTTAATCAAATAAAAATGTGTGTATTCTCTCAGAAACCATCGTATACTGATCGGTTGTTGTTTTGGAATTCTTGAAACCTAAGCAAATAATTTTTCCATAAATCATATTATCTTTTGTCTTCATATGTAGGCACGTTATGTGTTTGTTTCAATCTACCATGGTTAGGCGCTTCTCTGAATAGCTTTCTGAGTTTCGTATTTATTTCGCCAATTTGAAAACTCTTTTTATTATGTATTATATGATTATATTGTGTTTCCTTTTTCTCTTTCATTCAGGTTTAATGAGGATAGAACAGATTCTTGGTACGTTTACTCGGGAACAGTACAATGTGTCTATCATCATGCACAAACTGGAGGATGTCGCACATGTTCATGAAGACTTTCGCATGCTTGACCGAGTCGAAATCGGCTACATGAAGTGTATAATACTTGACCTTTCCTCTCCGGGAGGATATGAAATTGTACTCAAACAAGTAAGTTTTAAACTTTTTTCTATCGCCATTTTATTATTAACAGTTTGAAAACTATTATACAAATCAGTTCGACAGTGGGTTTGTGACTGTCGGACTGAGGCATGGTCGTATATTAGGACCACTGAGGCATTACTTTCTTCTGGGAAGAGGTTTATTTATTAATACTAGTTTGAGGTTCTCTAACTGCAGAATGCCAACGAGGTCATATCTATAACTCGAAGTTCTTCTTAAAAACACACCTGACCGTGTGTCTAATCTCCTAGCAAGGAAGTATATTTTTTCTTTCGTATTTATAAACAGTACAAATATTGCCAACTGAGAATGGAGTACGGGCATTTTCTAAATTTCAAAATCAAGAACCACATCTTAGTCAATAGTCATTACACCACTTACACTACCAAATGATGAATAAACAATCAATGAATAAACAATTAATGAATAAACAATAAATGAATAAACAATTATTGAATAGACAAACAATGAATAAACTATTGATGATTAAACAATCAATGAATAAACAATTAATGAATAGACAATCAATGAATAAACAATCAATGAATAAACAAGTAATGAATAAACAATCAACGAATAAACAATCAACGAATAAACAATCAATGAATAGACAATCAATGAATAAACAATCAATGAATAAACAATTAATGAATAAACAATTAATGAATAAACAATCAATGAATAAAAAATTAAAGAATAAACAATAAATGAATAAACAATTAATAAATAAACAATTAATGAATAAACAATTAACGAATAAACTATTAATGAATAAACAATTAATGATTAAACAATTAATAATTAAACAATTAACGAATAAACAATCAATAAATAAACAATTAACGAATAAACAATCAATGAATAAATAATTAATGAATAAAAAATCAAATTCAAGGATAAATAATTATTATGAGAAAAAGTTATTTTCAATCGAAAGAAGCAACGTGTTTTAGAAATCTGAGCAAACATGTTGTCACTCAGACTTCACGGAGAAAGTGGTGATATTAGCCTTCGTTAATATCAAACAAAAGTGTTGAGAATAATCAAAAAGGCTGAGATAACTGAGGAGGGCGAAAAACATTTCGACTTCCACGAAAATTGAGCGAACAATACTGAAACTTTTGGGAGGTTTATTGCTATTCAGTTTCATCATCTACTAGAAATGAATGATGAATGGATGAAAAAAAGTGATTTACAGCGGTTATCAAAAGAAGCGTGGTTCAGTGGGGGAAGATGTGGCTGGTTACCTTTAATGCATCCAAAACCAAACTCCTATCCTTACATCATCAACGCTCTGATCCCCAGCTGGCATCAATTGTGATGGATAGCTCTCGTCTGGGTGAGGCCCCGTGTTTTGACAAGCTTCTGGGTTTGACCTTTACTCCTGATCTGAAATGGAACACGTACATCAAGTCTGTTGCCAAGGTCGCTGGAAAGATGGTGGGATCCTTCTACCGCCCCAGAAGATATCTCACTACTGATGCAATTCTCTATCTATATAAAAGCCAAGTACGTCAAAGGATGGAATACTGTTGCCATATCTGGACAGGAGCGGCCAAAAACAGCCTATCATGCCTTGACAGAGTACAAAATAGACTTCGTGGCTTAGTGGGGGATGCCCTTTTCTCTACCCTGCAACCTCTCTCCCACAGAAGAGACGCTGCGAGCCTATCCTTGTTTTATCGTTATTTTCATGGCAGGTTGTCGTCTGAACTCCAATCCCTGGTCCCCCCTCGCCAATCTTTCACGAAAAACACCCGTCTAGCTGAATCCACTGTGAAAAATTTCCCCCACTCTATATCTGTGCCTAAATAAAAACGCGGATTCCATGAACAAAGCTTCTTTCTTAGAACTGCACGCCTGTGGAACTCTGTTCCGTCTGCCTGCTTCCCTCCGGACTACAACTTGGATGTCTTCAAGTCCAATGTTAACAAATTCCTAATGAACCGCCCCCTTAATTAAACACTTCACCAAATCTCCACACTAACGTAATGTACTTGCAATAACCCTTATCCCTGAGTGGCTTCCGGGCCTTGATAAGTGGTGATCACTGTGTAAAAAAAAAAAAAAAAAGAAGCAAATAGTACTGGTGACCTGGATATAGTTGTCACTCAGACTCCAGAGAGAACCATTAATTAATGCCAGCAATAATTCATTGATAGTGGTTCGTGTGAAAACTTCTAGTGAGTAAATAGTACACAATTCTCTCAAGCATAACTAATGTAAAGATTACAACTAATACTAGGCAAAATGTATTCAAGAAGATGAAGAAGTTTCAATAGACGAGTTTGTAAGAGCGATACATCCTAGGAAGTTTGAATACTGATAAAGGAGTCGGACATCAAAATTATTTACATGCAGTAGTGATATGCTAAAGTATTGGTTCGAATTAGTTGTTTCGAGAGCAAACGTGTTTTCGGAAATCTGTTTAATGTGACTATCGGTTGCTAGTTTAAATTAACGGGAAACATAAGTTATACAGGATGGAAGGATAAACATAATTTATAGAGGATGGAAGGATAACTTTGTCGCCCTAAAGTAAACAACATGACAGGTTCATTTTAAAATGAAAACTTGATTATGTAGTAGAGCTGACGTTTATTCAATGTAGCCATCTTCAGCCTTAATTACCGACTCGATACGGATCCGGAATCGCGAGTATGCCTTTTCCAAAAGCGCCAGCAGATCTCGTAAATATTTGGCGGATGGCAATGATAAGGCTGGCTTTGGTATTGTGGGAAGTCATGTTAGTGATGTTCTCAGCGTATGGACGAACGAAGTAGTCCAATGGTTTCAGGTCGGGGGAGGAGGCCAGAATAGTATTAAAATATATAAACAAAAATTTTAGATATCTCAAAAGTTCAATCCTAAAGTTATTAATATTCTCTAAAGAATACTCATTCTAATTGTTCGTTTTATTAGTGACATCATAAGTGACGTTTGTTTTATTAGTGACATCATTAGTGACGTTTGTTTTATTAGTGACATCATTAGTGACGTTTGTTTTATTAGTGACATCATTAGTGACGTTATGTTTTATTAGTAACAGTGGCGTTTGTTTTATGTGACATCATTAGTGACGTGTTTTATTAGTGACATCATTAGTGACGTATGTTGTATTAGTGACATCATTAGTGACGTATGTTTTATTAGTGACATCATTAGTGACGTTGTGTTTTATTAGTGACATCATTAGTGACGTTTGTTTTATTAGTAACTAGCGAGGAGTACTCGGCGTTGCCCCGGTGTTTTTCGGGTTATGTGAAAAAAACCCGAAACTGTGAAAAAAACAGGTGCCCGTGAAAATAAACGAAGCCTTCACGACGCGCAGTTGGAAAATAGTAAAGTGTTTAAAAAAAACAGGTGCGCGTTTTTGATTGACGTGACGGCGATAGGTATTCAGCAGTAAGCATTTTGTGCGGGACGGTTGAATGAGGTGATAAACCGGTTTGTTTGTTTTTAAAAACCCGGTCTCTGTTTATTAGTAGGGGCGAAATGAAAGCTACAGTCTGATATGACGAAGTTGACATTGAACAAACGTTACTTAGCTCTCTTGAGACAACTGGCTTTCGGTATATTGGATTTATTTGCTTCCCCACTGAGCAAATTAGGCACAAGGCCGTTTTTTAATGTGGAGATGGAGGGAAGGGGGGAGGGAAAGGGGGTACCAGCTCCCGAGATGTGGGAAATGGGAGCTGGATTAGAAACTGTTGGTATGAAGGGTTGCCCCTTCAGTGACCAAGGTCAGATATGTGGGGCTACCGCCACATATGGTCTTTGCTAGTCATAGCTTGCAGCATCTGTCGGAACAGATACTACACTTTGATCTTGTCGCCCGAGCCCCGGGGGGCTTTGGGGCTGTGATATTTATTTGCTTCCCCACTGAGCAAATTAGGCACAAGGCCGTTTTTAATGTGGAGATAGGGGGGAGGGAATATGGGGTACCAGCTCCCGAGAGGTGGGAAATGGGAGCTGGATTAGTAACTGTTGGTATGAAGGGTTGCCCCCTCAGTAACCAACGTCATATATGTTGGGTTATCCCCACATATGGTCTTAGCTAGTCATAGCTTGCAGCATGTCGGAACAGATGGTATTTATTTGCTCCCCCACCGAGCAAATTAGGCACAAGGCCGATTTTTAATGTGAGGAGTGAAGGGAGGGGGAAGGGAAAAAGGGGACCAGCTCCCGAGAGGTGGGAAATGGGAGCTGGTTAATGGTCAGGCATGTGGTGTTTCCCCCACATCTGGTCTTTGCTAGTCATAGCTTGCAGTATCTGTTCCGACAGATACTACACTTTGATCTTGTCCCCCCGTGCCGCCGAAGCGGGGGGGGGCTTTCGGTCTATGCGGGTTTTCGGCCTGTGAGTAGAGTCGATGCGGGAAATGTCGAATAATAAACGTTTGAAAGTCAATAAAATTAAATAGACAGGCGAGCTCCGTGGGTAACTCTGAGATATTACAATTTATAGATGATATAAAAAGTTTTAAGAAGTTGTGAACCGAGCAAGCGCTTCTCTGAAAGAAGCCTTTTGTGGACATCGAGGAAAAGCGTACATACATACATACATTTTTGCTTATATATATATATATATACATATAAATAACGTTCGTTTTATTAGTGACATCATTAGTGACGTTATGTTTTATTAGTGACGTTTGTTTTATTAATCATTAGTGACGTTATGTTTTATTAGTGACATAATTAGTGACGTTATGTTTTATTAGTGACATCATTAGTAACGTTTGTTTTATTAGTGACATCATTAGTGACGTTTGTTTTATTAGACATCATTAGTGACGTTTGTTTTATTAGTGACATCATTAGTGACGTTTGTTTTATTAGGTACATCATTAGTGGCGTTTGTTTTATTAGTGACATCATTAGTGACGTGTTTTATTAGTGACATCATTAGTGACGTTTGTTTTATTAGGTACATCATTAGTGGCGTTTATTTTATTAGTGACATCATTAGTGACGTGTTTTATTAGTGACATCATTAGTGACGTTTGTTTTATTAGGTACATCATTAGTGGCGTTTGTTTTATTAGTGACATCATTAGTGACGTGTTTTATTAGTGACATCATTAGTGACGTTTGTTTTATTAGTGACATCATTAGTGACGTTTGTTTTATTAGTGACATCATTAGTGACGTTATGTTTTATTTGTGACATAATTCGTGACGTTTGTTTTATTAGTGACATCATTATTGACGTTTGTTTTATTAGTGACATCATTAGTGACGTTATGTTTTATTATGACATCATTAGTGACGTTGTTTTATTAGTGACATCATTAGTGATGTTATGTTTTATTAGTGACAGTGGCGTTTGTTTTATGTGACATCATTATTGACGTGTTTTATTAGTGACATCATTAGTGACGTGTTTTATTAGTGACATCATTAGTGGCGTTTGTTTTATTAGTGAAATCATTAGTGACGTTTGTTTTATTAGTGACATCATTAATGACGTTATGTTTTATTAGTGACATCATTAGTGACGTTGTGTTTTATTAGTGACATAATGTGGAGTTTGTTTTATTAGTGACATCATTAGTGACGTTTATTTTTTTAGTGACATCTGCGTCCAAATTGTTTCAGTTTATAGCTGATATATACGTATATAATAGTTCTTAATTGTAATCATACAAACTAGGAAACTCAAATACAAATCAAGCAAGCGTATAAAAACATTGTACACGCGCCAAAAAGATTAACGCTAGTGCATTTTTTAACACTATAAAATATTGATCATGGGAAACACATCTATACATTACGAATAGTGTTTCTTAGAGGTATAACAAAAAATCGTGTCTCAAGGCTGTTGAGAATTTGAAAATTGGATTTAGTAAGCACTTTTTTAAGCACTTTTTTATGCACTTTTTCTTTTTATGCACTTTTTATGCACTTTCTTGCGCTAATGATCTGCCAAGTTTGTATGATTAAAATTTAATACTATTATATACTTATTATACCAGAGATGGGCTGAAACATTTTTACCCAGTTAGCGCTAATAAAACCATATATATTGAAACGAAGAATTAAAATGTGTATCTATTCTTTGAAAAGTAAGGGATATATATATATATATATATATATATATATATATATATAAATTCTTCCACATACAGCTGTTTCGTCATATCACATCTCTTCAGTGTAGCTACACATTGCAATTGTTTCAAATGGAGATTCACAAATGGACTGTTTCGATAGCAGTCAGATATCTTACCTGTACGATATCATGTTCGCCATAAAATAAAGCGAAACTATAATATTTTTGTATTTGCTTACAATAACAACTGGCTAATTATTTTTACTTGCATATCGTATTATTGAAAGGACCTGAGTCAACGTTAGAAAAGTGATGAACTGGTGTGAATATGTCGACATTACAGTGAGCAGATGTTGAATTTTTTTTTAAAACCGTTGATTTGGTATCATAATTCGAGATGTAGACAGAATAGCAACAACGGTGACAAAGAATTTAAATAACAGATGCGACCAAACAAATTTAAGACTAAAGTTATTCGTGTCAGAAAAGTACTCAAAGAAGCACCCAGTGTACGTAAACATTAAATCAAATAGATAACATTCATATATGTGTCTTTTTTTTTTCATTTTTCTTAAACTTTTTCTTCTAGGGGATGGGACATCCAACCAGATGTCTGATATTTACCCCTATTTTAGTGAGTCCAACCAAGAGATCTTTTCAGGATTCTAGCCGTCCCTTTCAGTGCAATCGTTTGTATTTCACTTGCACTTGGTTCACCGGGTATGCTTGCTATGTACTTTTTAAAGTTCTTTTTCATAAGCCCAGTTGCTCCTATGATGACTGGTATAATTGAAACGTCTTTTAATTTCCAATTTCGTTTCATATCATACATAAGTCCTTGATACTTTGTTATCTTTTCCCTCTCAACTCTGTTAAGCCCTGTATTATTGGGTACACTGACCTCTATTACGGTCGCTTTTTTGTTTGCTCTGTCCCAAATCACTATATCTGGTTTAACAGCTGCGTTTTCAAGATATGTAGCAGTAGGGATTATGTAGTCATAGTGAATAGTGTAGTTGTCATTCCCAACTGTTCGTTCGGGTATATGTTCCCAGGAGTTTTTACTACACTGAATGTTGAGTTTCTTACATATCTTCCAGTGAAGGTATTTGCAAACTCCATTATGGCGATCTGTATAATAACCGTCTCCAAGTAGGACTTTGCAACCAGAAATCAGGTGGCCCACACTCTCAACCTCAGTGCTACAGAACCTGCATTTATTATTGTTGCTTAGACCACATATCTTTTTGAAGGCGTTTGTCATGAGGCCCTGGTCTTGTGCAGCCAATATCAACCTCTCTTGGTCGTAATGGAGGGATCCTCTTTTGAGCCAGTCCAGGGAACCATCCCTATCAATATATTCTTGGGATAGTTCAGTCGGTAGGTATTTTGCCCGTTTATGGTTGGTCCATTCTTCTGTTTTAACACTATGGAACTGGCTAGTGTATTTTTCCGACTTTTCTGGGCTATGTCAGTGGCAGGCTTGTTTGGGTTCTCAGTATCATTTGTAAGGCAATCTTTTCCAAAATGAGTGGCAAGTTGTGTTATAGATGTTGTACTACTTGCTCGATTCTGATAATGGTCTTTAATTTTCATAAGCTTGGGGTGACAGGAACTTATTATGTACTGACCTATGCTGACGATTGTGGCTCTGTGTTGATGATTGAATTCCGAGAGTCCCATACCTCCTTCTCGCCTGGGTAGGTACAAACGAGGCATGCACTGATTTCGATAAATAACTCGGTATAAGGTTAACATTTTCCTTGTCTTTGTGTCAAGCCAATTTATGTCTTTCTGAGGCCAGTCAATAATGCCAAAACTATATGTTAGTACTGGCATGGCAAGTTGGTTAATTGCCGTAATTTTGTTCTTGTTTGTGATTTCAGTTTTGCAGATTTTTCTTACCCGGCGTACGTCCCCCGCTCGTCAATCACCGACACAAACATTGTTTCTCGTGGAATTCTTCTTTTACATTATCTCTTTTGGCCGTCTCTACAAGTGGCAGTCGATAAAAGGGTGCCCATCGGTTCACAGGTATTATTAAATTAAAACGAGACTTCGACACGTTCTACAAATATCAGTTGTACGGTGTGTGGGGGGTGACAACATTGACACTCTAAGCTCCATCATATGTTTTGTCGAAGCAATGTTTGTTAGTTGATGTCAGCTTATCTCAATTCTTCACGTTTCTCTCGATCCAGTCCAAGCCACGATCTGCCTTCGACTGTCACCAACTCGCATCTCTCATCAACTGAAATTACATAAATGGAAAACTAAGTAATATCACCTAGCAGTAAAAAACATAGTTCTTATTTGAATGCAGTCGTTTCATTTCACGGAATGAAAAAAAAACGAAAAATGATGTTCAATTGAGTATATATATATATATATATATATATATATATATATATATATATATATATATATATATATATATATATAATTTATCTATTTCAAAATTATATATTGTAATATATATTTCCGAGACGGACTATGGTTTCATTTACATAGATTGACATTTTTACCATTTTACTGTTAACTTCAATTACCATAATCAAGGGCTCATTAAATGAAAACAAATGGACGAATGAAGTTCAATTCACCATTTTGCGATTCATTTTCATTCGTGAGTGTTTAATTATTTGAATGGAATTAAAGTGTCTTTTAAATATGATTGACCACTTTACCGATTTCTTTGCATCATATCCAGGAACCCTATATATATATATATATATATATATATATATATATATATATATATATGTGTGTGTGTGTGTGTGTGTGTGTTATCATTATAATGTACATTGGCTTCTTTTCTCGTTCTTATACCTTTTTCTTCGCACAGCTATTTCAGTTCTTACGTTGTATTTATATAAATGATATTGTTTATATTTACGTTTACTTATAGATAAGCGAAGTTGGAATGAATAAAGAAGGATACCATTACCTACTTGGAACAATGGTAAGTAATTAAGTTCATCACCTCACTCTGCATTGGGGAAATTTACATAAGTCTCAACATCTGAGGAGTGTGAAGTTCAAGATGACTTTATTTACTAAAACAGAAAATTAAAGTGAAGTAAAACAATTCATTCATTAGTTCGAACTTCTGTAAAGTTAAGAATGTCCTGTGAAACTTGTCAATATATATATGTATGTTATTATATTTCTATTATTATACCTTTTTATTAAAGTATACAGTGCTTTTGGGTTATGTTGCTCAAAGTTTACCAGTTCATTTTTATGTGTACATATATGTAATACAGAAGATCCAAACACCATTAGGACCGTTGCTTTCAAATCCAAAGCGGTTTTCATTGGTAAACACAAATTTGTTGTTTCCGTTATTTTTTCAGCTGATTTAGGACGAATCTGATGCGAAATCCAAAAATCACATTGGTTTTGCTCAAAAAGGTCAAGTTTTTTAGCTATGGCAATGGTGTAGTTTTTGACGTTCACATGTACGCATGCGTGGAGCATTTTATTAGAAGTTGGTGTAAAATGACATGTCAGAGAATTGTTTTGATTGGTAATGATTATTTTAATGACGAAGAATTCAAGTCCGACAATTCTGTGTGAGGGACCAGTTTAAGTCATAAAACTTGGAAATCTTTCAAAAATTGGTGCATTAGTGCTCAGCATTCACGAAGAACTGGCCTGTACAATAAAGAAAGGAATGTCATCAACAACTCTCCGGTGCAAAGAGACAGAATACTCTTCTCATTGCTGCATATCTAGCTCGGCTTAATCAAGCAGTTTGCCAGGGCTTTGGATAAAGATGGTGACTGCTCCATGTTCTTGTGGCAGGCTTTTCCAGAGTTAATCATACAGAATTAAAAACTGACATCTTTGACTAGAGTTTGAAAACTCAACGAACTAAGTGGAACTGAAAGTGTTGAATGCATTTGTTCTGGTAGTGAAAAACTTTCTTGGCAACAATAAGGCCAGAAACTGCACACAACTTGTCGACAACATGCTGATTGCTTTCAAAAACTTGGACCGTAACATATGGGCGTCAAGATGCACTTCGTATTTTCACATATGGGCCGGTTTCCTGTTGAACGAGCAGGGGGGGTATTCAATCAGGACCGGAAAAAGATGGGTTGCTAACTACTGTTAGAATCTGAAGGGAGACTTACCTGCCGCTGAGCATTCGAAGAATTCGAAGAATACGGAAGTTTAAGTCCTTAAATTTGAACACTGGTGAAGCATCATGCAATTTACGTGTACTTACCTGAATTCTAGCTAAGTATATGTATTACACTGCAAATTTTCAAAATTTTAGTTAAATTGACTAGAAGATAATTATTCTTTAAATATTTATAGAAAGAAAAAATATCTTTAATTTAACGAGTTTATTCATTAATTCTCTAGCTCGTTTTTGTAACATTTCACCTGAAAGAAAAAAATCACTAATTATTAAAATATTGTTGTAGTGCAGGTTTTGTTTATGTCTGTAAAATAAACAATCTT
Source organism: Euprymna scolopes (assembly GCF_053919585.1). Classification (NCBI taxonomy): domain Eukaryota; kingdom Metazoa; phylum Mollusca; class Cephalopoda; order Sepiida; family Sepiolidae; genus Euprymna; species Euprymna scolopes. Next base: position 73,831,690 of record NC_136482.1, on the reverse strand, counting down.
CATTTTCATTGTTGAGCTCTAATATTTTTACTCTCTACTATTTATCAAAGTTTCTAGTTGTTATATAATTACGTTGATATATCTTCACTCTCCTGATGTATAACTGTCTGATGTCTTCCCATTGGTCATGATGATATATTTTAACTTCGACATTAGTGGCTATTCTCTGTAGTGATTATATGGTTCGATATAAAAAAACAATATCGTCTCAGAAATGATCGTACACACAATTTGTGCTGAATTCTCGGAGCATTAGTAAATGATTCTCATAGAAAGTTATTTGCCTGAAATATATATATATATATATATATATATACATATATATACATATATATATATATATATATATATATATATATATATATATAAAATCAATGGCATATGTCATCATCATCTTAAAGATGCCAGAGTGTAGTGACTGCGGTCGAATTTAGCTAAGTTCGGTTTCGAATTTAGCTAAGTTCAGCCATGCTGATAATCTATATTACGGCAAAACAGTTGTCTGTGCATAATTATATATGCTAATTTATAAATATAGAGGTTCCTCATAAAGAACGCGTTACATTGAGTAAAGAACATAATTCCTAAATCATTTGGGAAATGTTTCGCCATAGATATCCGACTTCGTTTATTTGTAATTATCGTCAAAAGAATAAGAAATAAATATGTAGACATGTATTTTCCAGATAACCGACAAGGCAGTACATAAATCTTGATAGAAACTGAGTAATATACATGGAAGAAAACAAGAGTTTCCATTGCTCGTTTTCTGATGTATGCTCCCGAGAAAAATCGAAAGACACAGATATCCAGGGTTTTTTTTTTACTGGAGACGCATCACAAAGACTGTTTGAACATGAAAAGAGCATGTGCAATAAGCATTTCACTGACGCATATTTTCTGAATTCGTGTGATTGATCTATGCAACACAATTTGTTAAAGGAAAAACTCTCCTTAAGAACCCAACAATTCTTCAGCGTCGGTCTGTTTTTAAGTGTGTAATTGATAGCATATTTTATATCGGTTGTCAAGTATTGTCTTACTGTGGCAAACATAGAGAAGCTGCATTTGATTAAAACAATCACGAGATTGTTAGTTTTTTAGAAGCTGTAAAAGTTCTTGCAGAATACAATCCACACCTTCAGCAACATTTGAAAAAAGTCATTTTGCAGGACAAGCGAAAATATTCATTTAAGAAATTACATGCAAATTTGTAACATTTTTAAGCAATACAACTGTGAATAAAATAAATGTTATTTCAAACATGGTCAAAAACGAATCTGCGAGGAGGTAAAAATGCAAGGATGTTTTCAGTATAAATTGACTATATCCAATACATTTCTGCTCCTGATTAATGTGTCATTATCCTTAGATACGTTGTTTGGGACAGAGTTATAGAAATACTAATTCACCTGGTAATATGGATAATTCAAGTGGAAAATACTTGTACAACCTTTTCAAAATTTACTTGCAGGCATAGGCCTAATATGGGAACAGTGTATTAGAGATTAATTTTATGGAGCAGATAATGTGATGTTTACTCTGGTCTTTGTGCACTTATGAAAACTCAAGTCACGCACATACTTGCTATTAAGCACAGATTCTAAATCTGACGATTACTGATGCAAGCAGTGTACGTGTTGCGACAGTTAGTCTTTTTGTTTGCCCACTGAACTGTGCACATTTTTGAAAAGGGTGAGGGTCTAGGGAGAGCATATGCAGACAAAACCAAGAAATGAAAAATGGCTTCGAAAATTGTTTGGAAGTTACACAAATCAGTTATGAGAATTTTTTTTCAAACTTGCAGCAAATGAAGCAACTCATTTCAAACAGTCAGTTTGTTATGAATCACAGAAATTGAATGAAAACTTGCGCAAATTTGTAACCGTCTTAATGGCGCTTACATCCATTCAGATTTTTGAAATTACAACATCAGTATCAGATTATTTGCAGACATCAGGTCTGGATATCATTCGGGCTTGACGCATTATTAACAAAGCTACTGAAAATATTGAAAAAATCTCATGAGAGGTAATTGGCATTTTTGAACCAGCATCTAATTTCGTTGTTCATGCAAATTGGAAATTAGAAGTTAACATTTCTCAATTTCAACAATCAGATCTAGTCGCTCAGCACCAGATAGTATCACAGACAAAAAAACATTTTGAGATTTCATACTATAATGCAGTAGCTGATACTATACTCTCCATCATGCGAGTTAGATGCGTGTATTATGAGCAGCACGATCAGAAAATTCCCGTCTCTTCTCTAAACAGGTGTTCTGAAATTTTGGCATCACCACAAAATGTGGAGCTAGGTTTGATTGCTAATGCAGTATCAGAAATTGACATAGTGGGAGTACAGGGTAAACTGATTTTATTTACATTAAACTACAAATAGCTGAAAAGGTGGTTGCTAGAGAATATCAATGGCAATGAAAATGATTCAGACAGAGAGTATACAGATGTTGCGTAAAAATCAACCAAGACAATATGTAAGAATTGTTTGCCATGTACTTTTAAGTTGTTATCTGAGTATAGGATGTATGCAGTTACATATGAAAATTTATATGCTACATAATTATTCGTTGTAACGGTAAAATAGGTTTTTTTTTCTAAACTATGACTGTTGAAATAAGGCTGCGATCTTTACTCACGCACAATAATTCGGAGTCATTTATGCTAATGAAAAAGACATTGATATGAAAATCTAATCAAACAAGGTAAAATCATTAATGAACCTGAAGAATCCACAGCTGAAATGAGTAAAAGTTGTTACTGCAAATTATGAACCTTAATATTTAAAAATGTTGGCTCAACATTATTATAAAGCATAGTACATAGTATATTAGGCTGAGTTCAAATTTAAATATTTTTAAAAGTGTATGTTAACTCATTTCAATATTTGCTTCAAATATCTAATATTATAAACTTCATAATTTAGTTCATATTTTACATGATAATCAGTAAGAATTCAATAGAAATTTTCTTTTTATTACGTTTTATTGTTACTATCATCATGTATCCATGAACATTTTCATGAACTTGAAGTCTTCAAATCATGTCATGCATATAAACACACACACACACACACACACACACATATGCACAGACATATATATGTATATATATATATATATATATATATATATATATATATATATCCACCTGATGATGATTCACGAAAGAATCGAAAGCGCTCGTGTGAACCATGGAACATTTGTAAATACCTTCCATCTTGAAGTTAAAAAAATCTTACGAAAGATCGAAAAAATGAAAAAAAGAATACTCAAGCAAGGTATCTCTGTTGTTTTTAATAATGTTTGCCTGAATATATATATATATATATATATATATATATATATATATACATGCGAGGGGCGTGCAATAAGTAGTGCCCTTGACCCACTTCCCTAGAAGTAGAGCAACGAAACTTGGCACAGTAATTAGTCTTTCTCTGCATAGGAACTACTCAGAGTTATGGCTTTCTCCCATCGTTTGATGCAGCTCTGGAGGCCGTTTTTGTAGAACACCCCAGGTTGGTCCTCCAACAACGACGTGACTTCAGAAATCAAGTCTGAATCATCTGGGAAACGCTTTCCTTATAAAAACAACTTCATGGCTGAGAAAAGGTAAAAGTCAAAGGGTGCAAGGTCAGGAGAGTAGAGAGGATGGGGAAGGATTTCATAACCACACGCCTGTGCTTCTGATCTGGCGACATGCGAGTTATGGACCGGGGCGTTGTTCTGCAGGAGGAGGGACCTTTACTGATCATGCCCCGCCTCTTTATTTTGATAGCTTCCCTTAATTTCATCAAAAGTGAAGCATAATAGGCTCCTGTAATTGTGGTACTCTTTGCCAGGAAATCTGTCATCACTACTCCGTCCTGGTCTCAGAAGACTGTAAGCACGACCTTGATAGCGGAGGGCTTCACCCTTGCCTTCTTTGGAGGTGGTGAGTCCAAGTGCTTCCACTGCATTGACTGGGCTTTGGCCTCTGAATCATAGTGATGGAGTCAGGTTTCATCCTGTGTAATCAGTCTTTTGAAAAACTTTGACTCATCATCTTGGCACATCTCCAAAATCATTCTCGAGCGCTTGACGCGTTCTCGCTTCTGGAATGGTGTGAGCAACCGGGGAATCCGTCTGGCAAACACCTTATGCATATGCAAATGGTCATGAATGATAGTTTCCACAGACTCTGTACTAATCTGGACATCTTGGGCTATTTGGCGAATAGTAATTGACGGGCAGATGCCTCATCAATGGCAGAAGGGGGGCGACAGGTCTGGGAGCTGTTTCCACAGACTTCCGGCTATTTTTGAATTCACGATGCCAGCGTTTTACAAGGTCATATGATGGGGTATCATCACCATAGGTTTCTTTCATTTCATCAAAAGTCTCCTGTGGTGTGCGTCCTTTCAAATACAAAAATCGGATCACTGCTCGACATTCAACACCTGACTCAGTTCAAACACCTGTAAAACAGAAACCACAATTAGTTCAGAGCTGTAATTTGCCACATAACCCGTAGAGATATAAATCATTGCACATGCAAAAGTTCAGCTAGATCAGACAATTGGAAGTGGGTCAGGGGCATTATTTATTGCACGCCCCTCGTATATATTATATATATACTAACTTAAAGCCTTTACTTAGTTATGCCAATATACAGAATTCACCTGCTGCACAACCTGTGTGTGACATTTAACTGTAAAAAATGGGGAAAGGAGGTCCGTTATATTTTCTGTCCCAGAGTTTACAATACTCTCCGTATTCCGTCTGATAGACAGAGGTAATAAACGTTAATGGGGCACATAAATAACTTCTGCATAATGTTTATGAGTATGTGAGAGAACGAGAAAACGTTGAGATTGAAAACAAAAAAAAAGGAGAAACAAATTGGAATATCGAAAGACATGAAAGACGATGTTGCTAAACAACGGAAATGACGCACAGGAAACAAGAATCGAGAGAAAGCCGTCAGCTCGTCGGGTCGACTTCACAATCTCTTCTGTTTTGGACGCCAATGGCATCACCATAAATCAAGTGCAATTAATCGCTGGTTGACATGAAGGAGACGAAATGTATTCGACTGAGACGAAAGGTGATGGCACGATGGCGATTGGTGAGGGACTTAAGCATGCTCAGCACGCTAAAAGCTTTCATATTTAATGAGTTTTATGCAATAATTGTTAACAATCCTCTTATCCTTGTATCCGATTTGTCATGACATCCACACACCCGTCTATCTTGATAAGTTTATTTTCATTCTTGGCTGTCATTTGAAGAGAAGATTTTCAAAATGTCTCAAAACAATGCAGATTCGATTTACGCGGAAATGACTGCATTTGTTGTGTTATAACATTTTTTTTTATATTGGAAGTATTATACGAATTATAAGAATTATAGTAAAATGATGAATAATAAAAAGAACGGAGTTTTTATCATTTGGTATTGGCTAGATAATTCCATGAAAATGAATCCTTCTACCTCGGTGACACGCATCCGTTGGTGTAAAGAAAAAAAAAAGGATTAGAATAATTATTTGTTGAATTTCGTTTAATATTTGATGGTAAAATAATGGAGGCAAAGAAAAACATATACAAACGGATTTAAAAAAAAGAGAGGTAACCATGCAAATAAAAGAGAAAGAATGAAGAGCCGTCAATAAGAATGTAACGAACGAAAGGGGAAATTACTCACTATGTGCGTAAATATTAAATATTGTTGATGTGTTTGATTTGAACTGTGTTTTGCATCGATTTCTCTATATTGTTTATTTTATTTTAATATTATTCGATGTTATGTTAGTTGTAATTTGATATATTTATAAAGTTGTTTAAAAATGGATTTTCTTTATAATAGTAAATAAGATTATTGGTTTGTTTTGTTTAAAAAAAAAAAGAAAATAATATTAATATGTTTTGAAACAAACCCCGTAATACAACTTGGTTTTAACGTTTGCAAAAAAAAACTGATAAACATTGACTACTTGTTTACATAATGTGTTTTAGAAAAAGAATAAAAATAATAGTGATATGTCCTAAGGTGGCCTATTATTCGGACAATCAAAGATAAAGTATTCCGTGAAAGGAATAAATAAATATACAATGTGGTTTGAATACTGAAAGAGAAGTTTATTTGCGTGTTTACATAGAGACAAATACAGCGTGTTAATGTTCAGGGAAGAAGTCTCTGTTTTTTAAGGGCCCGGTGAAAACCGGTGACTCGTTTCCTTTTGTAGAATGTTCCGGGTTGGTTACCTATCTCCACATAACAAGTAGTAATGTTGCACTTCATATTTTGAAGGCGTTTAACGACACGTAAATACATTTATGATTGATACTGTAACCATGTAAACATGTTTGTATTTATGATGCTTTCAAAGAAGCGAATGTAGGATTTTCCGAAAACCGAAATGAAAAATGACGATTTGCTACGTCACTCCATTCAAAGCGTAACTATTTTCTTCGTTCTGTAACTTTTTTTTCATAAAAAGTCACCATGAAGACTTTCTAGAAGTTTTAGAAGTCCTAGAAAATGAATCCGGGTAGAATTTTGTTAAGTTTTGAAATTTGAGAAGTTCAGGATCAAAGAGTTGTCTTTATTCTGATACTAAACTTCATTTTCCGTCCTCAGTCAGCGTAGGATAAATCCTTCTAGGCTGAGGCCATTTTTATTTTTGTCTTAATTCAAAGTCACTGTTTCAAAGATCTGAGTTTTCTCCACATCATACATTTATCTTGTGTCTATTTCTGCTGGGAACGAATTATCTTAGTTTTAAATTATAATTATTCAGTTTCAAATGGGTATAACTCCTAAACGTAGAATTATCTACTCTTCCCCGACCCTTTTTTCCAATCCCCGAGGCAGATGACACGTGCAGAGCATAGGTGTGTGCTTTCCTAAAAAATATGTATTGGCAGGGATTATTTAATATGATTGTTTGCGTGCATTTAAACAGCTTAGGCACACGAATGTACAAATGTTATTTACATGTAAATAAATGGAGAACGAAAAGATATGACACCATGCTTGCTTTCAGAGGATGAATGGACCCATAAAATATTTTGATTGAAATTCGTTTAAGTCCATTTTGTAATGTACTAATAAAACGTGGCGCAATCGGACATTTTGTTGGGCGCCTAGAAAAGTATAATTATCAAGTTGTAGTGTTACATGATAAGGGCTGTCCCCTTGTCATGTAAGTATAAAAATAGAGAGATTTAGTTAAAATGAAAATGAAATAGAATAGACGAAATTCGAACCTCGTAATTTAGGTTTAGAAATAGATTACGAGAGAGAATTAGCAAATGGAATGTAAAAAACAAACCATTGTTTAGCTTAGAGATAAAATAGTTTTAAGAAAAGAATGTGCATTGTCAAATCGGTTATGAAATTCAATTGAAGAATGCAACTATAAGATAATTTAATAAACATGTTTTTAACATATTGGAAATATAGGTTACTGGGAATATAAGTTAAAATTCCTTTTGTAAACAAAGTAAAAAGTTTTGGACACGCATTTCCAGAACACGTGAAAGAAGACACATGTTTTAACAGGTGTATGACGTCATGGAAAATGGGAAGTTCTCGATATAGTTAGAAACTTTAAAGTTAAGCGGAGAGAAACTGAGGGAGAGTCGGAGAGAGAGTCTGAGGACGAGAGACGACAGTCGGGAGTCCAGACATGGGGAGTCGAACGTCTGGAAGCGAGACGGTCACCTTTGAAACATAGAATGTAAAACTTTGAATTCTTGACTAAGAAAACCACGGCCGGTCGGAAAAGAAATAAACCCATCATGTGTTTTTATAAACGTCGTCTTTGTGTTGTAATTCTACCAAACGGTAAAGTGAAAATTGTCATTATATGTCTTGTATATCATGTGTTTTAAAATGTTTTTACATACACAATGTGAACTCTACATCTCATATCTACACTTCTAAGTACGAACATTTTATATATATGAATCTCTTCATAAGCCGAACACAGAACTCAACATCTACACTTAATAAGACTCTCTAAGACTCTTACTAAGACTCACCTCTTAATAAGTCATAATAACAAATAACAATATAACACCAACAAATAGAACAACAGCAATAATAATAATAATAATAATAATAATAATAATAATAATAATAAATATATAACAGTAGATTTAAAGGTTATTTTTTTATAGAACTTAGACATGTTGTATTTCTAGCACGTTTTATTGATAATAATTGCATATGTGATAGTGTGGGTAACTTGGTTCTTAAAAAGACGTTTTTATTTAGTAAACTTCAAATTGAAATCATAGATTTTTGCGTTCGGATTATAATAAATGTATTACTTTAAATTTTTAAATGTAATAATTTTGAAGATATTATTTTTTATTAAGTTATGAATTTAATAAAAATAAAATATCGAAAGAGAAAAATAAACATACCAAAATCTAAAAAATATCAAATACGCTCAAATATCCTAGCATAGGTGCCCGGCGTTGCCCGGGTGTTTGGAGGTGTGTGTTGAGCAAACAAAAAAGTGGAAGGTAGGCTCGAACCCGTACCGCGAAAGAGGAAAAGAACGAGAAAAAAACGTGACGTCTTTGCTGTTACGACCACCGCCAAAGCGGAAGTAACGTAGGTTTAAATTAAGGCTGGACAATCGAAAAGAGGGGATGACTTTCGAAAATATCGGCGAAAAAAGCGACCCCTTCCTGCAGAAAAGTGACAAGTTGAGGGTGAAGAAATTAATGCTTTTAGTCAATTTTTCGGTATTTGTCATCTGAAGGGTCGAGCTTAAAAACGATACTGATCTTGTGAAAATCCGTCGCCTCTGTTGAAAGTTTTAGGCAGACATGCAAACATACATACATACATACATTTATATATTGGTAGCTCTAATTTTCAACGCAAACCGATTAAAAAGCTTGCCCTGTCTCTGAATACCCTTTATGTAAAATTTGAAATGTTTATACCAGAAATTGTCTGAGTAATTTGGTAGAGGCCGCAGGGGTCATTTTTTTTTAATTTGACCCTTATTATTCCCCCTTAACATTTATTGTTTTGGGCTTAAATCAAGTTATTAAGTTAGATCAATGGTCCTGGGTATGACCTTAAACTATATCCAGTGGTGAGCCCCCAGCTTGTGGGCTTTGGGGAGTGTGGAGTCACCCTTTAATTGCCATTGTTCCCATGTCCACTCTGACCCGGAGTGGTAGTACCTGTTAGGGTCCCAACTATGGGTTAAATAGAAACCGACTTGAAAACAACAAATATATTCTATTAAAAAATTTTTCTTCAAAATCTTTGGATTCGGCATTAAATAACCTGAAAAATATGCCGTAAAACAAAAAACCAACCAACCAACCAACAACCAACCAAGGAACCTATATCAAAAATTTCAAGTGCTTAGACCCAAAAGTGGCGGAGGAGTTTGGTAGAGTTCTCAAAGGTCAAATCGTTGTATCTTGACCCCTTAATCTCCAAATTTCTGGCCGAAAACGGATTACCAAGATTTTCTTAAATCTCACTACCCTGTATATCAATTGTGTATTTCGAGTCTGTAGACTTAAAATTGACAAACTTATCGCGTAGGGAAATGTACACAGACACACACACAGACACACACAGACACGTTCACTTTTATAGATAGATACATACATACATACATACATTAAACAAAAATATATACGCATACATAAATATATATTGAAACAATTTTGTGTTTACTGTAAGCTTTTTACGCAAATATTATGCAAGTATAAATCATGTAGAATAACTGCACGAATATAATTACACGTAATAGTTAACTAAAGATGATCATCCCATAAGAAAACCGAAAAAAACTAATATGGAATTAATTAAAATGAATGTTTTAAAGAATATGCAAATTAGCTAGATCTTGTGCTAGTGAATGCAATTCCACAACCGATATATAAGAAAATTGTATTTTCTTTTTAAATAAATAGAAAAGAGTGTTTTTAATATGAATATCAATACACACAAAAGAAAAACGAATTTATAGGAGTATAGAAGATAGATAGATAATCAAATTCCACATTCAACAAAGACCTTCGCAAAGAAAAGAAACTATAAAAACTGTGAAAATAAAAAACATTGACCTGAGAGTACCTTATAATTGTTAACATGTCATTAAAAACAACCAGAATAGGAAATAGTTCGGCATCTATAGGGAACCGCTTATATTTTACTGCAAGTCTGGCTGTGTAAGGAGTATTTTCATTTATGGAATAAAATATGGCAAGTTCCGTTGAAGTACTTATAAAACAAGGACACTATTCAATCAAATAGATTATTGCTACTTTTCTATCTTGAAATAAATCTATATCTTACTAGCAGGGAGACCGGATGTTGCTCGGGATTGAATTAGGATCAACGAATGCTCTATACTTTCAATACTGTTATTGTCGTCGAAATCGGTGAAATCGCCCATTGGTTAATCAAACTAATAGATTGTTTGCTCTAGTCAGGAACTTACCGAAGTGCACTAGGAGGAATCTTCATATGCCTCCCAGCAGTCAATTAGGCCACAGTTGTACCTATTTACAATGCCTCCCCACGGGACAGAGTTAGACACCAGGGTCGTTTTTTAACCTTTTCTCCACGTTAAAAAAACGACCCTGGTGTCTAACTCTGTCCCGTGGGGAGGCATTGTAAATAGGTACATTCCACTTTAGAGAGCGTACTGTTGATGTTATAAAAGTATTTTTGTATAACTCCTGAATAAAAATGTAAATGCAAAGTTAAGTACACAGGGTCAATTATGCTCAAAATAGGAACATTAATTTCGAACGCGCACATTATTACAGTTGTTTTGTATGCCGATCCCTTGTATTTGTGCGCTGATGCACTTGTCATCTAAGGCTGTATAAATTATATATAGTTTGCCAACATTGTATCATAGATAAATAGGCAGATAAAATATATAAGGTACATGTGTATGAAAGTCGTTTTGGAGTCCATAAGGATCGAACTCACACAAAGTGTCTTTTATATATAAGTAGAGATTACTTATCAATAAATGTCAGGTAAGTAGTAGCCGACATGAGATGCGTTGTGCCAGCATTGTATAATAGATAAATAGGTAGATAAAATAGAAAGATTTTAACGTTAACTACGCTCAACCGTATCAGTGTGTAAAAAACACTTAACACATCCATTTTTCGCAAAGTGAAAGGATATCACAATACTTTGTGATGCCTATAATATACACATATCTCTCATTTCCCTCTCTTATTTTCTCCTCTCTCTCTCTCTCTCTCTCTCTCTCTCTCTCTTACTCTAGGCCTATTTCCCCATCCCATCGTTTTCATTTCTTTCCTTTCTTTCTCCTCTTTTTAATTATGTATATCATTCAGCGTATTTAACTATTGTTCTTATTATTTGCCCTCCGTTTACGTCATTCGTTCCTCTTTCATCATCTAAAATGTTTATGGACAAATGCTCTGTGTGCACAGTGACAATTTGATAAAAAAGATCTCAAAAGAATCTTATTATAGCGTTAGTAGTGTTAGTAGATTTAGAGATGTTGTTACGATAAACACAACTTTAATATGGCTTGAAAATGCAATTTTAAAAATATACATTTTTTTGAGTGCGTGATCGACCGATACGTACATACTTTTCCTATAGATCTGATAACGAATCTAAAAATCAAAACGAAAATACATAAAAACAAACGAATGTATTTCGAAGAATAAATTTGTCAATCTATACGCTTGCTAGTTGAATAGAAATAACAAGTATATCTTTGACCTCCCGTCTTTAATATAAATATATTCCATTCTGTACAACACTGCTTGAATTTTGAATGGACGCCTTCAATTATGCGTGACGATTTCAAAGTCTGATGCTTCCAGAAAAACCTAAAAGTTACCATTTCTATTCATGATTGTAAATATATTCACATGTTATAATGATCGAATTGATCCTTCATAATTTTGGTATTTAAAATAGTGACCCTTCCATTGGCGCAGACTGAACGTGGCCGAATTGTCTCGAGCAGATCAATCTATAAACTATCAAAGTCTTAAGATAAAAGGAATCCTATCGTTGGGAAATGGAATTTATAAACAAATTTGACCGGAAAGGAGTTTTAATTATTTTTTTTTTATTTCTTATTTTAATCAGTTGCTTTTAATTTTAACATATTGAATAAATTATAAAATGATGAATATTATTACCGTAGAGTTAGTGTGATTATCTATTTATCTTAAACCTATTCCCATCACCCTCTCTTTCTCTCTTTATATGCATGTGCATGTATGTATGTATGTATGTATGTATGTATGTATGTATGTATGTAGGTCTGTAAATCATATCAATTGGACTGTTGTTTTTCGTTGATTCGTACTTTGAGTTATTTGGAAAATTATGTGTGAATTTGTCAACATCATCATCATCATTATCATGTACTAGGAAGGAGGAAAAAGATCAGGATGGAAAAGGGACAAAAGCGGTCCAGCCGCTGATCACTTACTATGTATGACTTTTGTAATGTTCCTTCGTGTGTATTTTACATTATGCGTGTGTACCTATATAGGCATATGTATGTATGTGCGTATTTGTGTGCCTCTACGTGATTATGGTTGCATGTGTGTGCACATGCATACGTATGTTGGTGTACATCTGTATGTACGCATGTGTTTATTGCAATGTGTATGTGGGGTGGAGAGGGCTTCCGTAAACCGTGGTGAAGGCAACCCCTCTAGGAGAAGCAAATCTTAGATTTATAAAAAAAAAAACATAAAGCGGGAGACCAGTACCCGCATTAAGCTGGTCTGCAGTTTGACTTGTTGCTGGATATCTTGCTCTTGCTTGTTGCTGGATGTCAACATTTTGAACCAAGAGAGAGATTTAGCTGCCGTACAAAGCTAAAACTCTGTAACATCATCTGTGTATAGATACTCCCTCAGTCATGGAGAAGTTGTGACGCGTGTAGGCCTGAAATGCTGGAAGCATGTAATAATTGATCTGCCATCATTATATGTATATATGTATGTATAGGTGTATGTATGTTCATGTACAGGTGTATGTATATGTGTGTATATCTATGTGTATATGTACGTATATGTGTATATGTATATATGTATTGTGTGTATGTATATACGTATATATATATATATTGTCTGTATGTATGTGTATATATGCATGTGTGTGTATGTGCATATATGCATGTGTGTGAAAGTGTATATATGCATGTGTGTATGTATGTATATGTATGCATGTATATATGTATGTATGTGCATGTTTGTGTATAAGTGCATTTTCATGTATGTGTATGTATATGTAGGTAAGCGTATATATATGTGCATATGTGTACATATGGGTATATGTATGTATATGTGTGTATGTGTGTGTATATGTGTGTGTATTTATATGTATGTACATGTGTATGTATGCGTGTGTGTATGTATATGTATGCATGTGTATTATGCATTGTGTATTTATAGATGTATATATGTGTGTATGTTTACAGATATGTATGTGTGCATGTGTATATATGTATATTTGCATTTATATATGTGTATGTATGCCATTGGCCGTCTTGTGTATGTTTATGTATGTATATGTATGTGTATTATGTTTGTGTATGTAGGCATATATGTGTATTATATGTATATGTGTATGTATGTGTATATATGTATGTATGCGTGCATGTATATATATATGTATGTATACTAGTGACCATCTTCAGTGTTATGTCTGTTGGAGCGTGTGAATTTTGCCGGCAGGACTAAAGTCATTTTCGGCTCAAGGACTTTCAGTGTCTGAGGGAGCGGCACTCGTCTGACAAGACATTGCAATCATCATGTATGTATGTATGTATGTATGTATGTATGTATGTATGTAAAGGACAGGAGAAAAAAGAGTTAAAAACGGGAAAAAATCATCAAAACGTCTTAAAAAGACTTGATTCAAACGAAACCGATTAGATGCCTCGTGTTAATGATGTCTTCCAGTGTTTAATTGTTTTCTTTTTTATCTTTTTTCACGCATCCTATCTCTACGACATTTCATTTTATAGTATATCATGTATTTTATTTGCACATATACATTGATTTGTGTGTGCGTCTATGTGTGTCGGTGTGTGTGTGTCTGTGTGTGTGTTTTATTCCGGTAAAATGTTTTTCATCTATATTTCAGCTATCTGTTTATACCACTCCTTTTTGTTGAGAATCTCAATGTATGTTCAAGATAACAACAGAGCAGATATTATAAAAGATCTGAATATTAATTTGCAAAACAGATCTTTCATCATCTTAAAATTTTGGTACATTTTTTTACAAATTACAAACGTGAAAGTCTACCGTTTTGAAAGTTAACGAATTGTTTGTATTTACTTATTACACGGTAGAGGTAACCAAAATAAGCCAGTTCATTTAGGGAAAGATATTGTTTATTAAGTCAAGCGTAAACCAGCATTTCTTATATCAAAGGGAAGCAAGTATATATATATATATATATATATATATATATATATATATATATATATATATATACATTATAGAGAGAGAGGTTATACAGAAAGAATGCTTCGCTGTATTTCATCTCTTCAGTGTGGCTAGAAGGCCCGTGTTTGAACTAACAACGATCTAGAGGAGAATTAATATCTCTACCCAACAGCAACAGAATCGGCGACGTCGGTAATGATATATAATTATGCTTTATACAGGCATTGACCGCCACTCATATAATGCTGAATTTGCTTATTTTCAAACAGCTTTGCATTTAGGCTAAAGCAGTAGCCGGCGATATCAATCCACACACACACACACACACACACACACACACACACACACACACACATACACACACACACACACACACACACACACACACACACACATATATATATATATATATATATATATATATATATATATATATATATAATCAGGCTCGTCTCGATAATGATTTGCTGCCAATATATATTGTTTTTAAAAAAATAATTATCCACTGATACGTGTTTCATCATCTACGACTCATCAGAGTGGCTTAATCTAGCGAGATTTGAAAACGAGACCCATGGTAGAAGTCTAAACCTCTACTACTGAACCTTTTCGCACGACTGCTTTGGATATATCCCGATTTACGTAGATGTTTTTTTTTAATTTGTATACATACATACATACATACATACATACATATATATATATATATACACACATATATATATATATATGTTATGGCAGTAGAGTTTAGTTTCCTAGAAGTATATCCAATGAAACAACATGTGTCTACTAAACAGTGCTCAATGAGTAAACAGGGCAGGTATATTAAATTAATTTATACAAACATTGATGGCTACATATGTGCATACACGTTTCTGTAATCACCCGTGCTGGGGAGATTGTCTTCAGGCCAAGAATTACCCTCGAAAACTGACATTTCAAAACAAAAACATTTTCTTATTTCGTTTACAAAATTAGAATCTTGTCAGCTAATATGGGTGGGGGTGATTACAGAAACATATATGAACATATGTAGCCATCAATGTTTGTATAAATTTTTTTATATATATATATATATATATATATATATATATATATATTCGCGTGTGGGTATGTGTGTGGGGGGTGCGTGCGTTCGTATTTCAATAAAACATTGCCCAATTAGTAAAAGAGTGTTGTTGCTTTATTACGATATTATGATAACTGATGCAGTAATGCCTGCAGTCTTAATCCTGGGAGAACCTGCTCTATCACCAGACACGCTTTAAGGATGGATAATCACTAAAGCTAGTTTCCAATAATTATTTTCGTTGGAATGTTCGGTGATTTATATCTGCATATATTAGTTTGATATCAGAACGTAAATATTAAGTGTTTTGAAAATGAATTGTTAAATCTTTTTAGTATGACCGGTCTTAAACGTTATGTTATCAATGCTAAGTTTTTATTTTGATATCTATTGGCACCCCTCCCCGCATAATTTTTACAAAAATCACTCAGCTAGCTATAAACAATACCCGAAGTTTCTATCCATTCCTAAATCTAAACACAAATTCTATAAAAAACTCTTCTTTCCTCGAACTGACCACCTGTGAAACTGCTCCATTAGCATGCTTTCCAGCTCACTACAACATGGTCGTCTTCAAGTCCAATGTGAACAAGTTCTTGCTGAGTCGCCCCCTTAAATAATTAAATTCTGTCCAATTTCCACCACTAACGTTCACTATGCTACTGCTTCGGTGACTACCGTGCGCTTATCCGCGAGTGGTCTTCGTCCTTTGATAATTAGTGACACCCTTGTAAAAAATATGCCTTATCGTATTTATAAACTTTGAGAAGGGATAGTATAGTTCATTTGTGATCAATTATAATTGCTGACTCATCAAAATATTAAATATTGTGACAGTCGCTCAAGTTTGAGCTAGATTATTCACTGCTCATCATATATGATATTTATATAAAGTGGCAAATAAGCATGCCAGACATATTGGTAATCAAGCCTCCCGTCAATTCACACCATGATGCAATAGTGTCAGATTAATTGGGCAGGTCATATAGACCATATGTCAGATTGGATTCCAAAACAGATCATTTAAAGAGAGCTATTCAAAGGAAAAAAAAACTGGCATATCTCAACTAGAAAGGAGCTGAGGTTGCTGAATCCGCACGCATTGAAGAACAGGAGGGAAAACGTTAGAAAAGACAGTCAGCACCTATGTTATAGAATTATCTCATGGTTGCCTCACGGCTTGTACTGACGAGTCATCTCCAGACCCATAGAACAAATGAGTAATGAAGGTCATTTTCACGAGCGATTGACGAAATAATGAATTTTGTATATATTGTTTTAAATTTGTCGTAGATTATTATTATAAGAATATCCATTAAAAATAATGTTTGTATTTCTATATTTTGTTGAATGAATATTTACAAAAATTAAGATTTAAATAATGTAAACATTTTTTTTTAAATTGAAAGCATCAAAATTAAAAAACACACACACACTTAATACTGGTTTTAATGATTTTCTTATGCACAGCTCATAATGATTCACGTTAATTTAGCATAAGCAAAGCTTACATATCTATGCTTGCATCATGTTGAATTTCCATCAGAAGGCAATGGCAACCATATTTGCCACATTTTTATGTGGCAAATATGGTGTATTTTCTAACATAATTTTACCGTTAATTTCAAATCTGGCCTTAGCTTTTTTTTCTTTACTCTGGAATTTTGTCGATCGCGATTTAATTTCTAAGTATTCACAAAATAGAACAACTGAAGTATCGTGTATTTTTACAACTCTGATCTGCGAACAAGGAGGCCAATGCAAAACTTGTACCTTTTAAACTGTTGTCTAAGTTGTGTTTATAGGTGTTTCTCTAGTCTAAAGATAACTGTAAATACTTTTCTATTATTGCTCTAAACTATTTTAAACTTATTTAAGTCATGCAACCCCAAATCATTACGCTTCATCGTCTAGATTTGACAGTCAGAACCACACAATCTGGATGAAATGCTTCTCCTTTCCTACGGCGAACATAATCCGCTATAGGGGTACTAAAAGTCTGATGAAAAAAATGAGAATTTGCTACAATTTTCGAATAGATGTTATAGATGTGTATTCACATAAAAATTCCAATTGTTCCTTTCAAAATTTACCTCAAAGTTACTTTGCTCAGACCTAAAACTGTTGGCCTAATCATCAGGTGTTTAATTTTCATGTTTTGTTTTTTGTTTGTTTGTTTTTTTTTCAAATTCCAGTCGTTTTTTTTTCTTGTTGGCCTGAGAAAAGGATGACTTCTTTCTTGCTGCATCCTTTTAATCTCGCTTCTACTAACCTTTTTCTCGCTGTTCGAGTTGATATGTTTTTATCGCATTTTTATCGCGTTGTTTGAACTCCCTTTCTTGAACAGTCCATCTTCCTGGCAATTTCTATCTGAGAATATCATTTACCAGATAAAGCAATACTTTGTGCATTTTTAATATCTAAAACTTGTTTTTTTTTTGTTTTTTTGGAGGCATTTTCAATTAAATATACTATTATTGCACTAGCAGAATCAAACATTAGCTGAAAAATAAGAAACAACTTTTAACATTACAATGAATCATTTTGAATATTGGGATGAATTTAGTATGAAACTCAGCAGAAACTCGTGAAAGAGGCTTCAAATAAATATTGTAATCTACTGTTAAATATATATTTTTATAGATGATCCATGATTTTGATTAAGCTATATATATATATATATATATACATATATATATATACATATATATATGCAGCATTAAGAATTTTTTAAAATTCAATTAAACATTATATAATTAATTCTTAATGCTTCAATATTTTAAGTTATAAATTTATTATCTTTTTTACTAGAATATATTGTCCTTTACTTTGTCCAGTTTTAGCAACTAGTCCTTTACTTTTCCATGTTTAAGCTTAACCATATTACTTTTCATGCTCGCATTTTTCTATTGCAATCCATGATTTTTGCAGATTTCCAGTAAATTTACTTGTTCTTTGTTTAAATTCTGTCTTATTATTTTTACCCTATAAACATAACATACACATGTGTAATAACAATGTAGGGCACTCATCTGCTTTCATTCTCTCTGTTTCACTTGTTACTTGTCTTTTCGAAACAGCACGCACATGGTTGCTATGAAAACCAGTTATCGAATACGTCGCTCACCTCCTTACGAATTTTTACGATTTTGAACACCAGTAAATTCATTATAATATTTGTTTTACTGAACGAAAATTTAATTTTTTGTTCACAATATGGCTGAAAAGGTGATCTATAAACTGTAATAATTGTTTGAAATTTGATAAAAAATGAGTGAGTTTTAAAGCAGTTCTAAATGACTAAAATTGCCACTTAATAATATATTCAAATACTACTATGATATAGTGAATGAATGGCAAAATTTATATTCCAAAGTTCATGATGTTGACCATCTTACAATCTATTCCTTTAATTTAGTTGACATTTACAATTCTTGACAGTATCTATTTCATAGGACTTTTGTCATTCATTCACTATATTGCTCTGTAATTACATTGAGCTTCTTAAATAAGGTTTGGTATACATTATAAGAAAATAAAGTATATTTCCACAGATATATAAATATGTATATATATATATATATATATATATATATATTCATGTTTTATGTAAAGCAGTTGATCCAACATAAAGTTAGTTGTAGAATTTTGAAAGTAAGTTTCAAATAGCATTTAAACTGACAAATTAAATGTCGGTCATTTTTTTTATTGTAATAGATGTAGCGTGCTATTGGGAATACAATAACTTATTTAACTATATTGTATTTTAAAGACTTTTTCAGGCCCAGGTAGGTGTTAATATTGAAAACTTTTAAATAATAATTACAATTAAAAAATCAGCAAGAGGGAATTACTTACTTTGGGGAATATAATAGGAGTTTTATATATCAGGTTTGAAATAGGCAAAAAATATTTAAAAAATCAAGGCCCAAAATGAATTCACTGCATTCCAAGTAACGCCAAGTTAGTACAACTAGTACATATTTAAATCTGTTCGTGTCTATGTCTTTATTTACTGATGTTTACGTCTATTTCTCATTTGAATTTTCTTTTCTTTTTTCTTTTTTTTTTTTTTTTTGCTTATTTCGGTATTATCTTTTACAATCGATTTTCTTTTTGTTTCCTTTTCTGTTTTCTTTTTTTTTTCACCCCACTCCTTTTAGAATATTTCGAACTTATTTTAATCCCAAACCAAAAGTGGTCAAAGCTGTCCATTGCGTCTGCACAGAGAGGTTGAAATCTAAAAGACTAATGTCAAGCGAAAAGTATGCATTAAAAACCAAAACACGCACACAAAGATAAAATAAAAATCATTAAAAATAAAAATAACGAAAAGTTTCTAAATCAGAAAATGGTTTATTGTCCGGGCAAAGTGAGCGCCAAGGAATCGTCTCAAATACTACATTTCTTTGGACGGTCTCGTCAAGAAACGAGATTTCGTCTGCAATTGTTTTAACGCTCTCTGTTCCCAAATAAAACCCTTCCGTTTTAAGCGAGCAGACACAGTCCATACAAAGCGGTGAAAAAGTGTCTGGCTAATGGCGGACACTTATGCCGCGGCACGACTTGTCCGCTAATGCCTGGCCTCGATTCCTCAGCGTGATGGAATCGGACAAACCGGAAAGAAAACGGCGATTTAGAGAAGGTCATCTCTTTAGATGCGACCATGCATCTTTATGATCAACTTTGTCGGTCGTTCAGTTGATTGATTAGTCACACGAAAGTTTGAAATAACATTTTCATTGAAAAATTCCTGGATTGAACGGTAACACTTTATTTTGAATATAACAATTTTGAACGGTAACACTTTATTTTGAATGCATCAAAGTATTTTAAAAGAGACTATATGCGTCTTTCATTGGCTCACGGTTAAATTTGAACTACAGTATGTCACGATATCATGTTTGAAATAACATTACATTATTCTGTCACGCTTTAAATTTATCTGCCACGCTTAAGTTTGAAATATCATATTTTTTTTTTTTAGCTTATTGACCCGGCGTTGCTAGGTTAAACATATTGCTGGGAAAAAAGTTTAGTAGCATACCATTTAAATATCATAACTTGTTACGATTGAAAGTGTAGCATATGTTCGATTTATGGAAGCATAAAGCAGATACATTATTGTCTGTTAAAATCAATTTCATGGCTTGAAGAGAAAGCAACTCCCGTAGCTTAAAGGGATAGTTTCTCTCACAGCCCAAGTAAATAAAGCTTACTTCCATTTCTTAAATGCAACTGATGTCGACTAATAATGATTAAATATAAATTAAATTAAAAATAAATTAAATAAATCAACTTTCAATAATATTTCTAAACAGAACAATAAAACAATTTTGTTATTAATGACCATTTATAACTTGCTGATAATTCATTAGATTTTCTTTAATGTAATATGCAAATGAGGTAACTTCTTCCATATAGATTTCTTTTGAATAAATAGTATATATGTATACATATACATACATATATATGTTTGTGTGTGTGCGTGTGTGTGTGTGCGTGTGTGTGTGTGCGTGTGTGTGTGTGCGTGTAGGAATCATGCAAGAATAAAAGTGTGTAAAATCCATTTTCAGTATGAAAATTAATTTCGAAACAGTTTATCTTTTACACACATCAATTAAATTGTGAACAAACACTGAAATACGATTATAGCATAATAGATTGGACATAAGGTAGAAATAGCATTTTTCTTCAACTGTTAGGCTTAAGTTTAAATTAACATTTTGTTTATCAGTTAGGCTTAAGTTAGAAATGGCATCTTTTGTTACACTAATATTTCAAATACGCGCAGATTCAATAGAAGCATTTTGAGAATAGCAATTTTGCTTTTAACAGGATTTAACGAAAATCAAAATTCTTTAAATTCAATTTCTGTATCTGGCTTATGGCATATCATATTAAGCTATTTAATCTCAAAGAAAATCTTTTATTATAAAATAAAATCATTAGTAATAGCAATTACGACGGAACTCGAACACGACACGTCAAAGTATTCCTTCTCATAGACTAATTACCCAATTAAAGCTTAATACTACAGGTTACTCTAATATTTTATCTATAGGTTGGGATATATGACTTCATATCGACCATATTAAAAGTTATGGAATAATTTTGACAGTAGGGGAAGTCGGGGTAAGTTGAGCATAGGGGTAAGTTGAGCCACCCCCTTTTAACCAAAATTGACTAAGCCAATCCAAGTTTGTATGCAATCTATAAATAACTGATCACGTGACTTTAACCTCCACCATTTTGTTTTGCTGAACCAATATCGGAGGTTGATGCAGTAAAAGCAAATCAGATTTCGTGCCAAAAAAGTAAAATAAAGCGTTACAGAGGTGAGTGCATGTTTCTTGTGTGTAGTAATAGTTTGATTACATATAATATGTGGAAGTTGTTTGTTCAATTACTTCCCTTCATACCTGTAAAATGTTTTTACATTCAGCACACATCAGATGCATGCATTTGAACAGACAATTCAATGAGGTCAGACTGGGGTAAGTTGAGCCAATGCTAATGGGGTAAGTTGTGCCACTGGCTCAACTTCCCCATATGTCTTTTTACACGTTTTAAAGAAGCAGATGAATGTGCAACCACATCAGTAGGCCTGTTATAGAGTGAATTCAAAATGCATGCTGTATAAGTTACATGCTCTACTTGTATAAGAATTAGATCTATGGGTTACCTAAATGTTTAAGATGTGTAAGCCGTGCTTGGATAGGAATTTGCATGCTGTACAGGCGCTTTGCTATTCTAATAATAATAATTATTTTTATTATTACTATTATCATTATTATTTTTAACATTATTATTATTATCATTGTAGAATCAAGAATGCACTTACCTCCCCTCTCCACCATTATGGACTAGCCTACAATTAGTCAGGCATGGTGGGTTATTCCATTTGGAGGCGCCTGATTGGCTAAACATGCCAGGAGAGGCAGGTGCCTCTCTACAAATGCCAGCTCTTCGTGCATTCATTGTTCAATGTTCCAGACTTATGCATAAAAGTTGCTGGGAAGGTAGGAACGGACAAGCCTGTGTTTGTTCCAAACCCAAAGGACGCAGCGGGTTTCAATGCAGAAGATGTTGTTTACAAGCTGCCACAGCCAAATAGTGTTGGCAGTTCTGTCCGTTGTTCTAGCCAGCTCGTTTTCAGCTGTGACTTGTCACAGTGGCAACTTCATTAACTTACTTTCAGATATATGTTTCAAATTTTGTGCTGGTTCATTCGCTGTAATTAACATTTCTACTTCATAATTATAATTTGTTTTATAACCACAGCAACAATTTTGGCCTTGTTCTTTCTTTATTTGCAACACATTTTTGCGTGGCACAACTTAACCCTGTGTGGCACAACTTACCCCAGAGGTTGGATCAACTTGCCCAATGGTCGGGGCAAGTTGAGCCATTTGATATGCATTTTTGTAAAGCACATGGTCGGTTTAGATGTACTAGCAGAAAACTGCAACTTGTTTCAAAATGTTCCCAAATAAAAGAATTTTATAATAATACACTCATCTTTGCAAAATAATTAGTCGTTTGGGTTCTGAAGAGCCAAAATGGAAAATTGGCTCAACTTACCCCGACTTCCCCTACTCGAACTGCACCAATAACCAATTCATTGCGAGCAGTTCCATATTTTTCACACATACATACGAGTGCGTGTGAAAAATATGGAACTGCTGGTAATGAATTCGTTACGTGTGTGTGTGTGTGTGCGTGTGTGTGTGTGTGTGTGTGTGTGTGAGAGAGATAAGATTCGTTACATGTGTGTGATCAGGGTATGAGATAAGAACTGCAGATTTTAACGACAAGTAAAAGTCACAGAGTTAAAAATAATTTCCTGATGGTTAGAATTTTAAAATCCGATTTTGCATATTAGTATAAATGCAATAAATTAACAAGCGAAATTTTCTTGCTATGGTGTAGGTGTAGTAAATAAAATGTTCTTGGTATGGTGCAGTAAATAAAATTTTCTTGGTGTGGTGTAGTAAAGAAAATTTTTTTGGTATGGTTTAGTAAAGAAAATTTTCTTGGTATGGTGTAGTAAATAAAATTTTCTTGGTGTGGTGCAGTAAATAACATTTTCTTGGTATGGTGTAGTAAAGAAATTTTTTTTGGTATGGTGTAGTAAAGAAAATGTTTTTGGTATAGTGTAGTAAAGAAAATTTTCTTGATATGGTGTAGTAAAGAACATTTTCTTGGTATAGTGTAGTAAAGGAAATTTTTTGTGTATGGTGTAGTAAAGAAAATTTTCTTGATATGGTGTAGTAAAGAAAATTTTCTTGATATGGTGTAGTAAAGAAAATTTTCTTGATATGGTGTAGTAAAGAAAATTTTCTTAGCATTGTGTAGTTAATAAAAAGGGGAAATCTAGTGTTAAAAGATTTACAAGTCGATAGATTATATTGAATACAAAACAAAATATCCATTGAAAATGAATATAAAGTTCTCTGTATATCTATTTATTAATCTATCTTTCTATCTATCTCTATCGTTGTCTATACAAGCAGAAGTATGTGCCTTGGGCTGGGCTAAAAAAAGAGCCTTCAAAAAATGGATTTATATAACAATATAAAAAATGTTAAATTCTTTTAAACTGCTGTTTATTTTCTACATATTTCGTATCGTATTATAGGTGCACAGGCACCTATAATACCTTTTCGTTTTATAGGTGCACAGGCAGACAGACACACACAGCCCGTCAAACCATCCCCCACCCCATGATTGGTTATTCTGCCATATTTGCTAACTCTACGAGTGTAAATCAGTGTGGGAGCTTAGACAGGGTTATAAGTGACTCCGTGCGGCCCAACCCACGTTGGTGGGAGTGAGCAGTTTAACCCGTTAAAATTTCCCCTTCTTCATGGTGGGCTATTCTCCAAAATTTGGTAACTCTACGTGAAAAAGTGTGGGCGTGCATTGGGTTTCCCTTTAGAAGTGACCCCCTCTTCTTGGGCCCCACTTTATCAAACGCACAGATGTATTTTAGTATCAGAACAAATCTTAGTTTGCTCGAGTAGTCAATCGCTGGGAAGCTCCATGTTTATCTCCCTAACACAATATTTTAAAGTCGCCTGTATTATCTGAGTGTTTAGTATTTTTACGCTTTTTGTCAGTTTTGTTTTTATTTATTGATGGAAAAGTATATTTTCATAATACTATTTATTCACTTCATAGAAGTTTTCAAACAATTTATAATCAGTGATTGTTTAGTGAAAACAATAAGTAGTGTTCGATGGATTCTAAGAGAGAAAATGATCCCCAGATTCTTTAACATGTCTGGATATCTCCCACTCTGCCGTAAGGACTCTGACAGACATATGCACGGACTTGGAGTTTACATTCGTAATACCCTTCCCTTGACTAGAGAAACAAACCTAGAAACAGATGATCAAGCCTTTATGTGCTTTAGACTAAACGTGCAACACAGTATTAGCTACTATTGTTTTCTCTACCGCTCTCCCTCGACTCAGGACTGCTCCATAATAAACAAAGTATCTGACAGCATAGACACGGCACTGTCCCTCGACACTAGCGCACAAATACATGTGTTTGGTGACTTTAATGTCCACCACAAAAACTGGCTTGGATTCTCTACTCACACAGATGCAGCGGGCAGCACAACCCATAGCTTCGCTATATCTCACTCCCTATCACAAATTGTTACGTTTCCAACCCGTTTCCCTGACCAGGAAGAACAACACGCATCACTTCTAGATCTGTTTTTGACCACAGTTCCCGATGACTGCATAACGAAGGCCCACAGCCCACTCGGGAACGCTGATCATGCAGTGATAATGGTTGAAATCGCCCTAAACTCTAGACCCAAAACTGAAGAGCCAGTGCTCAAAACAACGAGATATTATAATAAGGCTGACTGGGAAGCCATCAGAGAACTAATTAGAGATGCTCCATGGAAAAATATTTTCTCTCTCCCTGCTGAACAATGTGCAAACGAGACCACTGACTGGTTCAAAACTGCAATCGAAGCGCATGTTCCCATGCGGAAATTTTATAGTAAGCCCCACTCTCCCCAATGGTTTACGTCGACTTGTGCAACTGCCATTACTCAAAAGCAGCATGCATACCGTAGGTTTAACCGACATAAGTCCAGTTCAAACAGACTGAAGTATATAGAAGCTAGAAATAACGTTAAGAAAGAAATAGCGACAGCTAAGAGAGAATTTACGGAAACCACTAAAAAGCGCATCGAAGCACAAAAACTAGGAACTCGAGACTTCTGGAAAATCTACAACAGTGTAGTAAATAATGGGCAATCAACAATTCCCCCACTAACCAACAATCACGAGGTTGTCTCCTCAGCAACCGACAAGGCTAACATGCTTGCCAGTTGGTTTGCCTCAAACTCCACACTGGACCCTTCCAACCACCCCCTACCTGACTTTCCTATGCGGACAGACGCCACACTAGACGATCTGAAAACCACCCCTGCTCAGGTGCATGCTATCATAAAAAACCTTGACACCTCAAAAGCATGTGGACCTGATCTTATCCCAGCTGTGCTATTAAAAATTGCTCAGCCGAAGTAGCTCCAGTTCTCTCCAAACTCTACAACAAATGTCTTAATGAAGCTTGCTTTCCGGGCTGTTGGAAAACTGCTTCTGTTGTACCAGTATTCAAGAATTCTGGCGAAAGGACAGACCCATCAAATTATCGCCCCATTAGCCTCCTCCCACTTTTTGCCAAAATATTTGAGACCATAATTAACCATGCTCTAGTCCATCATCTTACAGATGCTAAACTACTGACTGACAAACAATATGGATTTAGACAAGCCCGTTCCACAGCAGACATCCTCACTGTGATCTCTGAACGTATATACCATTCACTGGACAAAGCGGGGGAAGGCAGAGCGGTAGCTCTAGATATATCTAAGGCTTTTGACAGGGTATGGCATGAGGGTCTCCTCAGTAAAATCAGATCATACGGTATCACTGGTAGAATACTTAACATAATTAAATCCTTCTTAGATAAGAGAAAAATCCAGGTAGTCCTCGACGGTCGCACATCTAAACAATATGATATAAATGCGGGAGTGCCCCAGGGTTCTATCCTTGGACCTCTATTGTTCCTGATATTCATAAATGACCTCCCCGACAACATTGCCTCTGAGATGGGTATATATGCTGATGACACTACACTCTATGGCAGACACGACAGGAAGACGAATGAACACATTTCTAAAGAAATGGCAGAAACACTAGAGGAAGACCTCCAATCTGTAGTGGAATGGGGACAAAAGTGGTTGGTCGCGTTCAATGCTGCCAAGACTAAACTAGTTTCATTCAATAATTACAAGAAACCCTCTCTACCACCCATAGCAATGGCCAACGACTCTTTATCTGAGAGTACCTCTTTCAAACTCCTTGGCCTAACGTTCACAGGAAACATGAGTTGGAACAATTACATTGAAGGCATTGCCAGGGCCGCTGCAAGAAAGGTAGGCTCTCTCTACCGTGCTAGAAAACTACTAACACCCGAAAGTATCCTATACCTCTATAAGGCCACCATTCGCCCATGTATGGAGTATTGCTGCCACATCTGGGCTGGTGCATCTGCTACTAGTCTCTCGCTCCTTGACAAGGTTCAAAAGAGAGTCGCAAACCTGATAGGCCCTGAACTGGCATCTAAGCTTCAGCCTCTGTCCCATCGACGAAATGTTGCATCCCTCTGCCTTTTCTACAAGTATTTTAGTGGTGAATGCTCTGACGAACTGCAATCACTTGTGCCCCCACGACGCGAGCACCCTCGACAAACCCGACAGGCTACTAGATCCCACCCCCACACTGTAGAGGTCCCTAGATGTAAAAGATCTTTTTACTCCAATAGTTTCTTCCCCAGAATCGCAAGACTCTGGAATTCCATTCCAGGTCCCTGCTTCCCCAACAGTACTGACGTGCAGAAGTTCAAGTGTAACGTGAACCGACACCTTGCTGCCCAAATCCCTACATAGTACCCCAGTAGTTTTTGCCCCTGATAGTAGCCCCCTACACCAAAGTGGCAATTTGCCTTGTTTGGGGTGAAAATGTAATAAAAAAAAATATATATATATATATATATATATAAGCAAGTAATATATATCTATATATCTATATTTATTTATTTTTAAAACAGCAATCTACGTACATGCATATTTCGGGGCCCTACTCCTCTTCAGCGTAGCTTGACTGTTATTAGGACTCGAACCCTAGACCTTATGTATTTCAGTCCAACGTCTTGTCCATTACGCTATGATGCCATAGAAGATTTACTGTTTAGTTTTTATCGTTTATATATTTACGTAATTTTTTTGTTGTTGATTTTTTTTTAAACGATATTGAGGTTAGCGTCTTCACCTTGAAGATCGGATGTTTTTTTTTTTTAGAAATTACCCATTTTTTATTTTGGACGTAAACAAATAATACTTTTTAAAGTTATATAGTTATATATATATATATTTTAAAGTTATATATATATATATATATATATTCTCAAGTTATATATATATATATATATATGTTATATATATACACTACAGTTATATATAAGTTGTATACATATATATATACATATATATATATATATATATATATATACTAAAGTTGTATATACACTCGTGAGCCAAAAAAGTAAAATGAGCCAAACAAATTTTATACATTTTATCGCATTAAATGCTATATTGAACAAAGAATGATTGAACAAGGAAACTTAAACGATACTAATAACACAGAACAAGACATTTACTTTTATAAATGCTTAGGATGGAATCGAATTCCCTTTTGGTTTCTTTAAAAGATCAATCCTTTAAGACATGCTCTCAACCAAAGTGGAACACTGTGAAGAAGAGATGCTATTTCATTCGCTTTGTACAGCTTCTCACAGTTTGTCATTGTTCGAAAAAGTTCTGCCATCCAATGCGTGAGATATTATGGACCAAATATTCTCGATTAGGTTTAAATCGGAGTTTTGACCTGGCCAAAATATCACATTAATTGACTTATCAGAAAACCAATTTTGTTACTTTAGCAGTGTGTGCAGGGGCATTATCATGTTGAAAAATAATGTTCTGATATATTTCTGGCTTCTGGATACTTGGTAACAGTCCTGTTTCTAATAATCGAATGTATTCCTTCGCATTGATTGACTTTTCACATCTAATAAGTTCCCCAACTTCTGCTGCAGTAAAAGCTCCCCCGCATCATTATCCCTCCATTCCGGTGTTTAATTGTCGTTTTTATGCAACTTCGTGAAAATATTTCTCCAGTTCTTCGATTGCACCATTCGGGAACATCAGGAGCATTAATAACAAGACAAAATCTTGATTCATCTAACCAGAAAACATTCCTGAACCAGTCTGTATCTTTCTTGCCATAACAAAAGAAAAATCGCTTTCTATCATCGATGCTCTTCTTAGATAAAAATGGCTTCTTTGCACACCTTTTAGAAGAAAACCCCATTTCTTTCATTCGTCTAGATATTGTATATCTAGAAAGAGAATTTCCAACCGCTGTTTTGAATTCATTGCTATGGTCAACATAAGTTTTCTTTCAATCCTTCAAAACAGTTAATGTAAGCCTGTGGTCGCCCTTCAAAGTGAATGCTCTAGGGCGACTAGATCCAGATTTCACTTTTACCAAGGATTCGACTTCGAACCTTTGACCAATTCGCTTCACCACAGAAAGAGATGTTTTCACTTTTTTTTTCTTAAAATATCAAAAATATGCGTGTAAGTCATCCTGTAATTCGGTTTTTTATATCCTCACCAAGATGCGGTCTTACCATTTTTAAGATTAATTTTTTCACTTAATAGTATATGCTATAATAATAATGATCTGTAAAATAGAAATTTTCAGTTAAAATTAACAAAAATTCATGGAAAAATATTGAAAAATCGATTTCTTCCTTCTTTCACTCTTGGCTCATTTTTTTTTTCATTTGAACAGCAAGATGTTCACATTACAATTGAATTTCTTTGGGAAAGCAGGAACTCGGAAGCAAGTTCCAAAATCTAACAGTTCTGGGAAACAAACTGTTAGAGTCGAATGCCTTCTTACATCTAGGGAACTCTACTGTGTAGTGGTGGGATTTGGCTACATGTCGAGTTTGTCAGGGGTATTTACGCCGAAGGGGTACAAGGGTTTGTAGTTCGTCGGAGCATCCACTATTAAAATACTTGTAAAACAGGCAGAAGGATGCAACATTTTGTTGATGTGACAGATGTTGAAGCTTAGATGACAGTTCAGGACCTATCAGGTTGGCGACTTTCTTTTAAACCTTGCCCAGGAGTGAGAGACTAGTAGCAGATGCACCAGCCCAAAATATGACAACAATAAATTATACATGGGTAAATGGTGGCCTTGTAGAGGTACAAGATACTTTGAGGCGTAAGTAACTTTCTAGCACGGTAGAGAGAGCCCACCTTCCTCACAGCGGCCTAACAATGCTCTTAATGTATCTGTTCCGATTCATGTTCCCTGTGAACGTTAAGCCAGGGAATTTGAAAGAAGCACTTTCAGGTAATGTATTTTTAGCCATAGCTATTAATGGTTGAGAAGGTTTCTCTTAATTATTGACGGAAACAAGCTTAGTCTTGGCAGCATTGCCTGTGACCATCCATTTTTATCCCCATTCCACTACAGATTGGAGATCTTCCTCTAGTGTTTCTGCCATTTCCTTAGATACGTGTTTATTTGTTTTCCTCTCGCGCCTATTATAGAGCGTGGTGTCATCAGCAAATATATACATCTCAGAGACAATTTTATCAGGGAGGTCATTTATGAATATTAGGAATAATAAAGGTCCAAGGATAGACCCCCTGAGGTACACCCACATTTATATCATATTGTTTAGATGTACAACCGTCGAAGACAACCTGGATTATCTTATTTAAGAATGATTTAATTATGTAAAGTATTCTTCCAGTGATATCGTATGATCTGATTTTCCTAAGAAGACCATTGTCAAATGCCTTAGATATATTTAGAGCTATCGCTCTACCCTGTCCTGCTTTGTCCAGTGTATGGTATATACGTTCAGAGATTACAGTTAAGATATCTGCTGTAGAACGGGCTTGGATAAATCCATATTGCTAATCGGTCAAAAGTTTAGCATCTGTAAGGTGATGGACTAGAGCTTGGTTAATTAGTGACTCAAATATTTTGGCAAAAAGCGGAAGGAGGCTAATGTAGGTGATAATTTATTGGGTCAGTTTTTCGTCAAAATCCTTGTAAACTGGTACCATAGAAGTAGTTTTCCAGCAAAGGAAGATTCTTTTAGGCATTTGTTGTAAAGTGTGGAGAGGACTTGGGCAACCTCAGTGGAGCATTTTTTGATAGCACAGCCGGGATGGGAGTGTCCTGTTTTTTTTATATCATAGAGCTGAGAAGTGGTGATTTTCAGATCGTCTAGTATGGCGTCTGTCCGCAAAGGAAAGTAAATTGTTTGCTGGGTCCAGTGTGGAGTTTAAGGCAAACTGACTGGCAAGCATCTAAGTCTTCTCGATTGCCATGCAAGCAACCTCATGCGTGTTGGATGATTGGGGAATCATTAATGTCCCATTATTTACTACACTGTTGTAGATTTCCAGAAATCACAGGTTCCTAGTTTCTGTGCTTCGAGGCGTTTTCTGGTAGTTTCGGTATCTTTTCTCTTAGCTGTCGCTCTTTCTTTCTTACAATTGCTTCTAGCATCTATAAACTTTTGTCTGTCTATACTGGATTTATGTCGGTTCAATCTGCGGTATGCATGCTGCTATTGAGCAATGGCAGCTGCACAAGTAGAAGTAAACCATTGGGGAGAGTTGGGTTAGCTATAGAATTTCCGCATGGAAATATGTGTTTCAATTGCCCTTTTTAACCATTCAGTAGTCACATTTGTGCACTGTTCAGTGAGAAGAGAAAAAGTATTTCCTCATGGATCATCACTGACGAGATCTCTGATGGCTTCCCAGTCAGCCTTCTTATAATACCTTGTCGTTTTGAGTAATGGCTCTTCAGATATATATATATATATATATATATATATCTATATATATATATATATATATATATACTTAACGCATGCATCTTAAAAATATACGAGCATACATGTAATATAACATCAAATGGCATTTTCTTAATTGGCTTAATGTTTTAACTATCCTCGATAGAGAAACTACTGCATTTTCCGTTTTAGTCAACTGGTGATTCTTAGCGGGTACCTCTACTAAGTTTCACCAATCTTAACTGTAGGTTATTTATACGCCAGAAAAATAATACAACAATGAACTTTATAGTTTAAGACACTTGCTAAAGATTATTTCTCTTGACTAATAACTCTCTAGTTCCAGATCATCGTGTTAACTTTCTATTACTAACCCAGTCTTAATCGAAAGACGTGGTAATAGTAAAAAGATTTATGAAACAACTTTGGTGTTGTGAAGTTATTAATGAAATATTTTCCAAACATTTACTTATCAGATTTTATACCAAAGCTGAGTTAATCAACGTTTTCCATATCGTTTAATACGTACGTGCAGAATATTCCTTAATTTTAGGATTGAGTTATGTTCGAAGAAAATTTTATTTTAATTATCTCAATTAACCGTAATTTACAATTAATTCAAATTTCCCATCTCTTAATTTCTTTCTATTCATGAATTTTATTTTATTGCATTGTATGTGACCCACCCATCCTGCTTTTATACATTGTATTTTTGTCTCATCTTTATGAAATAAGATAATAAAAATATTCAAGAACAAAAGTTTCGAGTTTATAAATTAAAGGAAATATAAATAGCCTTAGATATAAGTAGTTGATGCGAGAGAGTAGTAGTAGTAGTAGTAGTAGTAGTAGTAGTAGTAGTAGCTTTTTAAACCAGCATTTCTTGATTCAAACAATTTTACACGAATTCAAATGGTAATTCAGTCATATTTTTCTGGTGTTAAATTGAATCTGAAATTTATCTAATTCATTAGTTTTTTTTTTTAATCACTCCAGACAATGCATGAAACCATTTGATGTAAGAAGCTAAGAAGTCATTACTCTAGGGCCAAATTGTGAGGTTGATAAATTCTGACGAAAAAGCAGCATTTCTTTCTCAATTTTTAGAAACATCGCTTATGGAATGTGAGAAGTAAAGGACCAAATAAGGGAACCGAATTTAAATAATGTAGTAATGTTAAATAACAATAACACTATTTGATTCAACATATTTCTTTTATTGATTTGAATAATTTATTAATAATTTTACTATTTTAATTCTGTAAATTTTACATCGTACTTAATGGAAGGATAAAATTTTCAGCAACCTGATTCCATTTTCGTTTGATTTCTTTATTGCAAACAATCTACTAGTTGGGCAGTCGCATACAAATCCCAAGAGCGATAGGAGCCTTCTATCATGTTTGAAAGTGACACAATGTTCAACGAGCGAAATTGGAGATGCGCCTGTAAAACTCGTGCTTTCTACCGATCCAAGTTATGAAAATAGGACCATTGCCAACAACCTCAAAATTCAGATATGAACGGTTAAACGCTTGATGGCATAGCTCAACGAAGTTTCAAGCCACCGTTATGGTCTTTGGTGTGGTTTAAAGTGAGCCCCACATCATTCCATCTCACATCTTCGAAGTCGGCTTAAAAGTCAACACTAAAGTTTACTTGGATGTGCTGACGAGTGTCGTGATTCCCTGATGCAATCACGTGGCCGCTGGCAGACCTTGGGTGTAGCAGCAGGACTTGACGCTGACCCACAAGTCCAAGTAGACCTAGGCCTGGCTTGTGAAGGAGTGTTACGATTTTGCACCCTTCTCTCACTGGACTGCCTTCTCCCCCGACCTGAACCCGCTGGACTACTTCGTTTGGTCATACGTTAAGAACATCATCAACATGACCTTCCATAACACGAAAGCCAGCCTGATGGGTGTCATCCGCCGAGTATTCACCGGCGCTTATGGAAAAGGTATGCTCCCAGTAACGTGCCCGTATCGAGGCGGTGATTAAGATTGAAGGCGGCTACATTAAATAGACGTCAGCTCTACTACATAATAAAGTTAGCTGAATTGATTTTTTTCAAGAAAAGTTTCAAAATAAAGCTGTAGTGCTGTTTTCTTTAGGGCGACACATTTATCGTCCCATCCGGTATCAACAAAGGATTCGTAGCAAGAAGCGTATGATGCAGATATAAATAAACGGTAGCTAATGATGCCGGATTTAGAATATGACTAAGAAAAACTTTATCGAAATATATCGCACATCATTATTTTTAATTATTTACTTAAAAAATAAAATTGTTTTATATACGAAAATATGGCGCAAAATTTGTTTACGGTAAATTTAAATATAGCAATATTTTTATTTAGTTTATACGTCTGCATATATAGAATACATAATTAAAGAATTTCTGTACTTAAACGACGAATTTTTAAAATAAACATTTTTCACAATATTTTTTATATAATTAGTTTTGGATAAATATGCTATATAGAGGTCAGTTGTATGTATGCATGTATGCCCAGCTTAAAATCAAAATCAACAAAACAAGCACACATAAATTTAGTATATTTTTAGTGACGTTACACCTAAATGATTAAAATCTCAAATCTTAAAGAAATTATTCATTATTTTAGAACAACTTGGCGAGATTAAGCCAGAAGGGTATGTTTTTCATCCATTTTCAATGTTCTTATTTAATTCATTCAATAGGGAATCGATTCTCATTATATAAAAGAGAATTATCTATGTGCATGTTCATAGAGAGAAATGGGCTGTACGGAGAAAAAGAAGATTTAAGAGAGTGGGGTGGAAAGAGATAAAGATATAAAAGTAGGGATACACTTTTACTCTGCAGCCTTGCGAGTTTAGAATAAATAACATGTATTGAACTTATTATGAAAATTATTTCTGCAAAAATCAATATATTAGTACTGTTGTCAATCAATATATTAGTACTGTTGTCAATTCCAGATGAGTAAAAAATAAGGCACAGTTGTTGTTGGAGTCTTGAAGGCTAAAATAATAAGATAAGAACAGTATACATTTATATTAAGTGCACAAGTAATTGCTGCCAATTAGACCAACGTTGCTCTCTCTCGCTCTCTCTCTATATATACCTATATATATACATATGCATATATATATATATACATATATGTTCCATTAGTTTAGATATGATTAAGTATCATTGTTATTGAGAACTCCAACGTAAAAAAACGGTATTCCGATTCTTAATTTTAATTGATAACGTATTCTATCCATTTGACAGGAAAGTTCTTGCGGTTTTTAACTTTTAAATTGGGTGAACATGTCACGGCTCAAACAAAAATTTATTGGTCGAAAAAGCACCATCAGAATTAACACAACACAATACAAGTGTATTTATACTAGTAACGTAAAAATCTTGCGTCGCTCAAAGTGCGTTTGATATCGCTTAGATTATTTAAGCATTTCTCACGCAAAAAGTTGTCGAGTTCAGTATAAACCTTCTTTTGACTAACTCTGGCTTCAGGATGTGTCGTGGAGCTTCCTCGTCGTCTAACAACTGAGTGGAGCGTTGCCGGATGTCGTAGAATACTCTCACATGTCACAACCCGATCGAGAAATGAGTTGTTCTTGTTGCATAAAAGAAAGGAAGTTGACACTTCATAACGATGTTCTTTTTTGTTGTCGTTCAATTTGTGAAGCACCTATTTATTAAGTTTTTTGTCTTTTCAATCTCTCCCAGGTGGTTGGAAATCGTTGTGTGCGTTACGT
Organism: Euprymna scolopes; assembly: GCF_053919585.1. Classification (NCBI taxonomy): domain Eukaryota; kingdom Metazoa; phylum Mollusca; class Cephalopoda; order Sepiida; family Sepiolidae; genus Euprymna; species Euprymna scolopes. The sequence continues at coordinate 73,796,421 of NC_136482.1, read as the reverse complement.
TTAATTCAAAAGCAAGTTCTTGAACAGTTGTGCGTAGATTGGCTTCGACTAAGGCTCTTAATAGATCGTTGTCAACATCCGATGGCCGATCATTACGCTAATCATCTTTAAGACTCCTGTTGCCACCACGAAATTTCTAAAACCACCATTGTGCTGTGCGTTTAGTCATGATTCCTGTGGCAAACGCTTCGTTGATATCACGAACTTCTTCAGCAGTTTTTCGGCCTAGCTTGAATTGAAATTAGAAAATTGTGCGAATTTGTTTTTTCCATCCTGTATTCAACGTTCTGAAAAGACATAATTGTTTTAAAAACGATTGTTCTTTAAACGATTAGATAAAGCAAAAAAAAAAAGTTTTTTGAAATGATATGTAAAGTAAAGGTAATGCATCTTTAGCCATAGCTATTATTTGAAAATACATCATTTGAAATCAAAATTAAGAATTCTGCAAGAACTTTCTTCTCAATCTATTCTATATAAATAAAACAGTATTGTGTGTAAATATCTAACAGGTGAACTATTAAACTACTGGTCACATACCACTGAACTTCTCAAGAAATAATATTCATGCGCCAAGGGTGGTTTATAGCGAATAATATCTGCTTACATACATGCATATCTCATACAGACATTGGCAAATTTACATGTAAAATATTTATTGAGCATTAGCTGACATTTGGTTTTTTTCTCAGGCTGGAACGCTCGGTTCTTTTTAATTTCAATTCAAACTGATGACACCAACTCATTTTTTTATGTTTTTGTATTAAAAAATAAAGAAAAAAAACGAAATCATACGTACATTTTGCTCGCGGTTTGAAATTTGTTAATATGAAAACAAACCTATTTAGCATTTTTACGATCTCATATTTACTCAAGTTCATACATTATTTTAAGACGGAAGAGGGGAAATGACACACATGGAATACGGACAGTGCTAAAAATAATAACTTTATTATTTAGAAAGCCATTCTTAATATGGAAAGGGGAAGGTATTATTTAAACTATTCTGTACTTTCACCTAACAATTTATTAGATAAGCAACCGACAAGTATTATCTCCATTTCTGTTTAGTATTAGTTAACATTAAGTATCCGTTTCTCAATCCAATTTATTGATTAGTTTATTGTAAAGCAAGAGTTGCCTAATCTAATATTTTTGGTGTAGCATGAATTTTAAATAAGGTGCTTCTACAGTATAGTACGCATATTTAAAAAATACAAAAAAATTATAATTAAATCATGTATTTCGAAAAACTGCTGAGTCATTTTCCGCAAGTTACGTCATGTGTTGATGATGGGGTGGGGACAAGCACGATTGTGTTGCTTTAAAAAATACTCTGGAGACCGTCAGAGATTAACAAATCTTTTTTAGGATGAGGTTGGGGTGTGATGAATTAGTGCCTGTTCATTCTCCCAAGCCTTACCGCCACTTCTGTTTTTAAAGAGGGGGGGGAAGGAGATCATTTCGTCGAAATGCTGCGTCAGAACAGATACTACACTTTGATCTTAGCCAAAAGGCCAAGTAAGTGTAATATAGTTTTCTACAAGGTATTACCTCCTAAAAAAAGTACAAAATAACCGACACAGCATATATTTTAAGAGGTGTGGAGGGGAATATGGAGTAAGTCCCAGAAATGGCTGAAGCAGTTCATGATCTCAAAAAGACTTTATTTCATATATATTTTAAAAAGAAGTGGGGATATGGAGTCAGGTCCGGAAACGGTTAAAACAGTTTACGATTTCAAAATTACTTTATCTAATATATAAAAGCTGAAACAGTCTACGAGTTAGACATTACATTATTTCATGTAGGTTTTTAAAACAGTGAGGTGGGGGATATGAAATCAGTCCGGGAAATGACCGAAACCGTTTACGAGTTAAACATTACTATATTTCATTCATATTTTTAACAGTGAGGTGGGGCTTACAGAATCAGTCCCGCAAATGGCTGCAACATTTTACGTTTTAGACATTAATTTATTTAATATATATTTTAACAGTGGGGTGGGGGATAAGTCAGTGCCGGAAATGGCTGAAACAGTTTTCGATTTAAAAATTACTGTATTTCATGTTTATTTTAACAGACCTTATAACATGGTCATTATTTTCGTAAGAGGGGGGCGATAATATCGGTTAAAATTATGAAACATGATTGTCAAAATTAGTAACATATCCAAGAATTATGAAAAATGATGAAATGTGAGTTAATTGATTGGTGTTTTTATGAAATAATGAACCCAGACAATATATCTAAATTATTATTTATTATTTAGAGGGATTATAATAGGAGTTAAATTAGACAAACTTATTGTGGAAATTAGTAACATATCCAAGAGTTATAAAAAATGATGAAATGTGAGTTAAGTGAATGGTGTGTCTGTAAGGAAATAATCGGCCTATCAAAGCTGTTATTTTCGTAAGGGGTGGCTATAATGTGAGTCAAAATTATACAAAATGATTGCCGAAATTAGTAACATATTCAAGAATTATGAAACATGATGAAATGGGAGTAAATTGATTGGTGTTTTTTTAATGAAATAATCAACCCAGACAGTATATCAAAATTATTATTTTAGTAAGGTGGAGGAGCGATAATGCAGGTAAAAATTATGAGAAATGATTGTCGAAATTAGTAACATATCCAAGAATTATGAAAAGTGATGAAATATGAGTTAATTGATTAGTGCGATTGTAATTAAATAATAAACTCAGACAATATATCGAAGTTATTATGTTCGTACGGGAGAGGGCGAAAATGTGGGATAGAATTATGAAATATGATTGTCGAAATTATTAACATATCCAGGAATTATGAAAAATGATAAAATGTTAATTAATTGGCGCGTTTGTAATTAAATAATCGGCCCAGACAATATATCAAAGTTATCTTTTTCGTAATTTTTGTTACAATATAGGTAATATAGTATAAAAATGATTCTTGAAATTAGTAACCTATCCAAGAATTATGCAATATGATGAAATGTGAATTAATCAGTTGGTGGGTTTGTAATGAAATACTCAGCCCAGACAATATATAAAAGTTATTTTCGTAAGGTGGGGTGAGACAATGTGGATTAAAATTATGAAAAATGATTATCGAAATTAGTAACTGTTGTAGACTGTGCTAGAGGTTACAAATGAAAGAAACCGCAAGTAGTGTAAAGTGTATAAAATATAATATGTATTTATCATAAAGAATACAGGAGCCACTAAAGTGGTATGATATATATTTCCTTATGTTTTCTGTTGGTGAAGGGTCCATTTTTGCAGTTTTTACGTAGCTCTGTTTTTGCTACTTTTGTTCTGCAGTATGAGGCCTTGTGTCATGCTCTCTTGCATAGGTAACATGTTATTTTCCATTGGCACTAACATGCATTGTACCCATGAGGTCCTCCACATTTGCTATAAGGGGTCCTATGATTTTGTCTATCCTGATAGTTTTGTGAAGGGTTCTTTTCGCCTCTTCGTTTGTAATTGCTGGCGGGCGGGTGTCCTTTATTTTTTAAGCGTATTTTTTATGTGAGCGATACCTTCTTCCTTTGTTTCGGGAATCTTGCTTCATTGCCACGAACCGCTGGCAATCTTCAGCCAGTTTCTGAAGCGTCAAATCATGTTCTAATTCCAATTTATTAGAGCACGACGTTTTATATCGGCGTCTTTTGTGGCTATCAACCCGTGTGTGAATATTAAGCATTTGTAATTGTCCACCGTTAATGACAACAATTTGAAATCGTCACAGTGTTTATTAACTATAGGCGCAAAAGTCTTATAGTCCTGACTCTTTTTACGTGAAAAATTCATACATTTCCATATTTTATGAAAAAGGCTTCTTTTTAGACAGTATAATTCCATTAATAGTTTGACTGCCTCGTCAAACGACAATTCGTTGTTTTTTCTTGGTAAAATATAGTCCAATAATTTGTTACCTTCGGATGTACCTAACTTCCGTAGCAATAAACGAACCTTCTTTTGATCCGTCCATGCACTGCATTCAATTTTAAAAAGGTCTTCAAATCTTTTGAAATATGCTTTAAACGTTAGGTCTTCCTCATGAGCATAGTGAAATGTATCAATAGCTGACCAGATCACATGTCGGGAAAAAGCCGTGCTGGTTTCTTTTCCGCTGTCCTTATTCACTAAAACTTGCGTTATGAAATCCATTCTTTTATCTGACTGGTTTTGTTGCTCTAAATGTAATTTTTCTATTCCAATATTCGTTCATTCATCTCTTTTCTGTTTTCCTCGAAGAATTTCATTAAATCTAACTGATTTTCCAAGATTTGTTCATTCATTTCTCTTCCTCGTTTTTCTTCGAGGTATTTTATTAAATTTAACTGTTTCTCTTCGTTTTGTTTTTGTATTGCCAATTGTTCTTCTCTGAACCTTTTTCAAGCTCTAGGTATTGCATTTGTTGGAATTTCACTGTTTCCAATATTTGTTTTGCAAACTCGTCGATTTCGATTTTTTGGACGGTATGGAATTACTTAATGACAAAACAACCCAATTTGTTGATTTACTTTTCCTATAATACCAACTCTATAGAAAAAAAACTTCACAGAATTCGTATCTGGTTATTTAACGAATATTTCTTTCATATATTTATTTCCTCGTGTGACAATTTATTTTTAGAAAATAATTCGGCGTTTGAATTCATACAGAAAGCAGTAGATTTCGTTTGTCATTTTTCAATTTTCGTAACGTGTAGGTACTGGGTTCAATTCCTTGTTGATTCTACACATTTTTTGCTCTTTTTCCTTAAAAAAAAAAAAAAAAGTTACTTATCTGTGAAAGAGTTTATAGCATTTATTTAATATCGGCTATGCTTTTTTATCTCTGTGCCAAAAAGAATATCATTTTCTCCCTAACACTTTATTTGTCGTGCTTAGCGAAATCCTTTTTTTTCTTCTTCGACGTGCAGTCCCTTCGACTAGTGAAAGTTTATTTTAATCGGATTAAAATCCGACGTCTTTTTTAATTTGTGCAAATACTCGCTTTAGCTAATAAAAATATATCATTGACTTTTGCAGAAGTTTTTTTCCCTTTTTCCAACGCTAATGCCGTTTAACCATAAGACGTATTAGCAAGACATGCGTTTTAGAACGACAAAGTGTTTTTGTACTTACTGAAACACTGTTCTCGTTAATTTAGTAGTAATAATTCTTCACACAATTCATCTTATGAGTTCAGTTTCAGCTCGTATTTTACATTTTAGTAGCTTTTGACAAGATAAGGCTTTTGACGACGTCTTTGTTAAATCTTTTTTTTTCGGCAAGAATTGTCCTTTTTCGAAGGGTTGTTTATCCCGTGTTTGTGGATTTTTACGTTCGAATGTTGGTTTTTGTCCCAACGTTGACAAATAGTTTTTCCTGTTCTTCACTGAACTTTGGAAAAATAAATACTTTTGAATCTTCGAATTTCCCCCGAGTGTAGGAAAAAATTATTTCGAATATCCGCGTGTGTTCTTTTTCCTTGAATCCTTTTGGTCGTCTAATGCTGTCTTCCAATGTTTTCAAATGGCTGGGTTTTTTTGTCTGTTTTTAGAATGAATTCGTTGCCCGAATATTCGTCATTCAGTTGTTGATAGCAATTATTGTAGATTGATCCGGGAAGTTCTTCAATCGTTCTCGTCAGCCAGTTGTTGTAGATCCGTGCTAGGGGTTACAAATGAAAGAAACCACAAGTAGTGTAAAGTGTATAAAATATAACATGTATTTATCATAAAGAATACAGAAGCCACTAAAGTGGTATGAGAGGAACATGTTCGTGGCATGCAGTTAAATATGGTATGAATGTCTCCGTTTAGTCTCTGAAACCAGTGGTATTCATAGGACTGGTTGATTCCACTTAGTTCTCAAATAGGGTGATTTGTACCCCACAACAGTAACATATCGAGAAATTATGAAAATTGATGAAATGTTAATTAATTGATTGGTGCGTTAGTAATTAAATAATCGGCCCAGACAATATATCAAAGTTATTTTTTCGTCATGGGGTTAGGGACGAAAATGTAGGTTACAATTATAAAAACTTATTGTCGAAATTAGTGACATCCAAGAATTATGAAAAATGATGAAATGTGACTTAAGTTATTTGTGTGTTTGTAAGGAAATGATAAAGCCAGACAATATAACAAAAGTATTATTTTCGCAAGGGGAGGTGCGATAATGTGGGTCACAACTATTAAAAATGGTTTTCGAAATTAGTAACTGTTATAGAGGCCTTCCTTGAACAGAGGAATTTATACCGATTAGCACTATAAATAGCGCTAGTAATTCCAACACCGGTGAGAGAGATGCGACTGCACTTCAACTGCTAGCCGAGTGCCCAGCAGATATACACGCTTTTCTATTTTTGTACATTATTGTTATCACACTTGTTTCTTAACCGAACCTCGACATCATTGTTCTTATTTTCACTGCTGTTCCACGACACAACAGTAACATATCCAAGAATTATGAAAAATAATAAAATTTAAGTTGATTGATTGGTGCGCTTGTAATGAAATAATCGGCCTAGAAAATATATGAAGTTGTCATTTTCGTAAGGGGGTGACAATAATATGGGTTACAATTATGAAAAATGGCTGTCGAAATAGATAACATATCCAAGAATCATGAAAAATGATGAAATGTGAATAAATCGATTGATGTGTTTGTAATGAAATGAACAACCTAGACAATATACCAAAGTGTTTATTATTGTAGGGGGATGATAATGTAGGTTAAATTTTTTTTAAATATTGTCGAAATTAGTAACATATCCAAGAATTATGAAAAATGATGAAATGTTAATTAATTCATTGGTGCGTTTGTAATTAATTAATCGTCCCAGACAATATATCAAATTTATTTTTTCGTAATGGGGGCGAAAATTTGGGTTACAATTATAAAAACTTATTGTCAAAATTAGTAACATATCCAAAAATTATGAAAAATGATAAAATGTGAATTAATCGATTGATGTGTTTGTTATGAAATAATCAGCCCGGACAATATATCGAATTTATTATTTTCGTAAGGGGGCGATAATGTAGGTCAAAATTATGAAAAATGGTGGGCGACATTTGTAACATATCCAATAATTAGGAAAAATGATGAAATATGAGTTAATCGATTGGTGTGTTTGTAATGAAATAATTAACTCAGACAATATATCAAAGTTATTATTTTCGTAAGGGTGCGATAATGTGGGTAAAAATTATAAAAAACGATTGTCGAAATTAGTAACATATCCATGAATTATGAAAATTTATGAAATGTCAGTTAATTGATTGGTCTGTTGGTAAGGAAATAATCGCCCCATACAATATATCAAATTTATTATTTTTGTAAGGATTTAGGCGACAACGTGGGTTACAAATATCAAAAATGATTTTCGAAATTAGTAACATATACAATAATTATGAATGATGAAATATGAATAAATAAATTGGTGTGTTTGTAATGAAATAAATAACCCAGATAATATATCAAAGTTATTATTTTCGTAAGGGAAGGGGCGATTATGTAGATCAAAATTATACAAAATGATTGTCGAAATTAGTAAGATTTCCAGGAATTATCAAAAATGATGAAATGTGTGTTAATTGATTGGCGTTTTTTTTAATGAAATAAAATTGGCCCAGACAATATATCAAAGTTATTTTTTTCGTAAAGGAGGGGCCATAATTTGGGTAAAAATTATGAAAAATGATTGTCGAAATTAGTAAACTATACAAGAATCATGAAAAATTATGAAATGTGAGTTGATTGACTGGTGCGTTTGTAATAAGATAATCTCCCAGACAATATATTAACGTTATTATTTTCATAAGGTGTGATGCGACAATGTTGATTAAAATTATCAGAAATGATTGTCGAAATTAGTAACATATCCATGAATTATGAAAAATGTGAAATTGGTGTTTAATGAAATAATTAACCCAGACAATATTATTATTTTTTCGTAAGAGGGGGCGGCGATAATTTGGGTTTAAATTATGAAAATCATTGTAGAAATTAGTAACATATTTAAGAATTTTGAAAAACAATGAAATGTTAGTTAATTTATTTGTGTGTTTGTAATGAAATAATAAACCCAGACAATTTATCAGTTTCTGTAGATGATTAATAATATTTTTCTGAATTTTCAATGTTAACCTCAGGGAATAACGTCACAGTTGTAGTGGTGAGTATAAAAAACACATGATTATGTTGCTTTTTAACGTGCTCTGGAGTTCTCTATGAATTAACAAACCATTCACTTTTGTGGTGGCGCTAGAGAGAGTAATGCCCATTTTGGGGTCACTATGCAATCTCCCACGATGTCATATTCCAAAAATATGGAATAACTATGGAATCATATTCCGAAAATGATATCGTTTCTCTTGCTTGTGTTGTTGGCGGTTGTGGTAGTAAGGGGGTAGAGCTATATCATATTGAAAAGTGTGTTAAAGTAAAAGTTGCCCAATGATCATTCGCATCAATGCATTTATGTAATTATTTGGAAAACCTGCTGAGTTATGGTCAAGAAATGATATCATTTCATTTAAAATGATGTATCAATAGTAGGTAGTAATGTGGAATTAATGTGGAATTTTGTAGTGAAGCAAGGGTTGCCTAATTACAAAGCTTCTCAGTATATTTGTTTATTTGTTTGTAAAGCCAGCTGAGTAATCTTCCGAAAAGGAGGTATTTTTTCAAAAAAATGTTGTTGTCGGTAGTGGTGAAAAAAAATCAAACAGACTAATGTGGAGTTTGATAATGAAGCAAGAGCTGTCTAATCGCTTAACTGTGCCAATGTATTCATGTATTAATTTTTAAATCCTGCTAAAACATCTTCCAAAAATGACATGATTTTTCTTACTATAATAGTGCCGATAGTGAGGAAGGAAAGAAACGCAGTAATGTTGAAATTTATGGTGAAGCAAGGGTTGCGAACTCATTAACCAACACAATGTATATATGTATTTATTTTGGAAATCCTAATGATCCATCTTCTAAAAATGATTTAAATTTTCTTAAAATCATGGTAGCCTTAGTGGGAAGAGAAATTATTTCATATATGTTGTACAATACCTGTCGATAGTATGTTAAATTGTTTCATATATGTATATAAATTACCCGTCCGAAGCTAGGTAAACATATTTTAAATATTTGTTCTAAATTACCCGTCCCAAAAAGGTAAAATTATTTCATATACATTCTGTAAATTACCTGTCCTAGGGAAGATACAATTATTCATATATGTGTAATAGCCGTCCTAGGGTAGGTAAAATATTCTTTTTGCTCGAAATAGCAAATGATGAATAGACATCAAAATTCCTCTCCCCAAAGAATAATATTTATATTCAAAATCAACTTCAAGTTTCTCATTGTTTATATGGTCTCGAGCAACGCCGGGTAGCCCCGCTAGTAAATAATATTTATATAATTAAATATCTTTAAATAGAACAATTAAATAAATATAAAGTAAATATGTTCAATAAGTATTAAATAAATGCAATATGGTAGCGGTTCATTCCTTTTTTTCATTCTCTCTCTCTCTCTCTCTCTCTCTCTCTCTCTCTCTCTCTCTCTCTCTCTCTCTCTCTCTCGTTCTCTCTCTTTAAGAATTAAGCAAGAAAGTTTGAACAACAGCTATTTTGCGAAAATGACAAACGCTTTCAGGAAAATATAAAATATCAAAATCTTTTATATAAATGTTTAAAGTCATTTCAAAATAAGTTTTAAAAAGATTGTCACAGATTAAATAGAAATGTTCTAAGAAAACCATACAGTTATAAATATTTAAAATTCAAGTTTTCTCAAAATAATATTCCTGGGAAATATATGAATGATTAAGCTGAAAAAATCTTTTAAATAATTGCATTCTTTTGTTTACAAGGACAACCTTTCAAATAGTCACAAGAACGTACAGAAATTTAAATGTTTCAATGTTTAAAGAAAAAGTTTTCTTCTACATTATTTATCAAAAATTAAATTATGAAAATAGCAGAAAGTAAACAAAACGTTTTAAACAAGAACGTTGTGTAAAAAAAGATTCACTAAAATGTTTTTAGTTCCTATTTTTTACAAATGTTTTGCAAGAACATGTTAAGAATAAAAGAAAATACATTTTGAATTTCGATGAAGAAATTTTCATAAGACATTTTGGAAACATTTTAAAAGTATTTAAATAATTGTGAAACTTTTTGTTAAACAAATTAAAAGATTTTTTTCTTGAAATTTTCATTTTACATTCTTATACCAAACGAAAATTTCAAGTAAAAATCTTTAATTTGTTTAAATATAAGTTTCACAATTGTTTAAATGCTTTTAAAATGTTTCAAAAAATGTGTTATGAAAATTTCTTCATTGAAGAACGTTTCCGTAAAATTTAACAAGAAAACAAAATATATTTATTTTAAAAATCATGATCTAAGTTCTTTCAATATTCAGTTTTATTGAAACAGATTTTCAAATTTCAGCTGAGCTTGAGGTTAGGTCGTGTTATTGATACCGAAATACTCGTCGTGTTTACGCTTGCCATGATTTTCCAGACTAGCTCATTAGCTATATGCCTTAATTTTTATATTTATACTTCAATAAGTTTTATTGGTTTATTATCTGTCTTTATTGTCTTCACTTTATTTCCTCTTTTTTCATTTTGAAATCGAAAGTATTTCTTTTATTTCCTGACGTTTTGCTGCAATAGTGTCAGTGGACTAACATTAACCGCAATCCGAACATCAATTCTAATGGCAGTATAAGACGGCAGCTTCGCAAACAACGTATCCGCGTTCACCGTCGGTTTGCGAGCGTTGCTCTGACATTTTACATTAATCCATTTGATTTTCTTTAAGCTTTCTTTCACGAATTAAATAGAACTTCGTCTTTCAGAGAAAGACAGAGAGACATAGAGCTGGAGAAAGCAGGCAAACGGACGTGTAAAGGTTACGCAGGAAGTAAGGCACCATGGGAATTGTTGCTGTAATGTGCGCGTCAATATGCATATGTATCTGCAACGAAGATAATCACGTATATACAAAAAATGATGAGCTACATGAAAAAGTGTTAACTAGCTCATCGTCACATGATTTTATGATTTCGTAAGTGTGATATAATTACATGAGATTTTGAATGGGAAAATATTCTTAGTCTATGAGCGTCACGTAACTCAATCTAAAGTTTTCAGTATTATTTTACCCAAAAGTTTACACACACACACACGTACAGATATATATATATATATATATATATATATATATATATATATATATATATATATATATAATCATGAAAGTTTTAAAACATTTAAAACTATTTAAATTTTTAATCTCAAATCCTTCGCTGGCAAAAACTATTTTTCTTGTAAGTTAATAAATCTCTTGCAATCACTGGATTAGTTTAGCTTCAAAATGAAATAACGGTAAATAGTATCTTTCTATTGGAACTGATTGAGATAATAGAAAACTTAGTTAAAACAGATTCTGGAAATAAAAATGAAATATATTACAATATTTCCAATAATCAATCAAATATTCGAGCAATTATATTAAAGAATAACATGGTTGAATGTTTCATTTGGGAATTTTTAAATACAAACCTTTCATGAAATGATAAAAACGAGTAAAAATGTGAATAAAATAGGCATCATGTAGTAGAAATGAGTAAAAGTGTATTGATGGTTTGCATAAATGTGAAAAGCTTAAAAATTTTTTGAATTGAAACTAATCTGAACTGGAATATAACAAAATTAAAACTTGAACGTAAACAATGAATGGAATACTCGATAAAGTTAAAAGGAAAGAAATATTTTTTTCAGTTTGGAGGAATAATAAGGACGGGTACAATGTAACAATACATGAAATAACTATATAATGATACAATACATTGAACCACTATATAACACTACAATACATGAAATCGCTATATAATGATACAATACATGAAACCACTATATAACACTACAATACATTAAACCACTATATAACACTACAATACATGAAATGACTATATAACACTACAATACATGAAATCACTATATAATGATACAATACATTAAACCACCATATAACACTACAATATATGAAATCACTATATAATGATACAATATATGAAATCACTATATAACACTACAATACATTAAACAACTATATAACACTACAATACATGAAACCACTATATAATGATACAATACATGAAACCACTATATAATGATACAATACATGAAACCACTATATAACACTACAATACATGAAACCACTATATAACACTGCAATATATAAAATCACAATATAATGATACAATAAATTAAACCACTACATAACACTACAATATATAAAATCACTATATAATGATACAATACATGAAAGCACTATATAACACTACAATACATGAAACCACTATATAATGATACAATACATGAAACCGCTATATAACACTACAATACATGAAACCACTATATAACACTGCAATATATAAAAATCACTATATAATGATACAATAAATTAAACCACTATATAACGCTACAATACATGAAATCACTATATAATGATACAATACATTAAACGACTATATAACACTAAAATACATGAAACCACTATATA
>NC_136482.1:73763854-73778854 GCF_053919585.1 Euprymna scolopes | reverse complement strand
AAAGTATTATGGTTTAATTGTACTCTGAACAGAAACATTCGCTACGAACGCGCCTCTGTCTTATCAAAGAACCATGTGTTGATTTTATGAAATTATTTTTTGATAATGGTTTGAATTAAAGTTAAACGTACAAAATTCAAGTATCATAGTTCAGTTGTACTCTAAAATAAAACATTCATTTCAAACACACTCCTGTCTTAGTTGAATATATAGGCTCAGCCTTTCTGCTTGTGCGGTGATAAAATATTTCAAACAAGAATGTGATGTTACGCAATAAAAAGTGTTAAATTGGGTCAAAATCGAATTTCCTTCTTTAATCGGATTTTTTCCATTACTGGTGTTCATTATCGAATGCATTCCGATCCCAAACCTGTCTAATAAGACATATACAGCAGGTACAGCCGTTTCTGAGTACATAGGGAACGAAATACCCCCACACACATATAGACAAAGTTCATTTAATATAATAGATAGACGATATATATATATATATATATATATATATATATATATATATATATATATATATACTAGCAGTTCAGCCTGGCTTTTCTCGGGCCCTATGTACTGCTCATAACTTTATGTATATATATATATATATATATATATATATATATATATATATATATATATATATATATATATATAAAGTTTGAGTCATGTTCAGGTAATCTACATCTAAAATTTCAAGTGTTTACACCCAAGCCGGAGGAGTTTGGTAGAGTCTGTAGAGGTTAACTTTGTTAAGTTTGTTAACTTTGACATCTTCGCGGCCAAATTTTCGCCCAAATCTAATTAAAAAGCTTGCTGCATGTCTGAATATCCTGTATGCAAAATTTTAAATGTTTAGACCCAAACTTTGCTGAATAGTTTGTTAGAGACCGCAAAAATAAACTCTTTTTACTTTTGACCCATTGGCAGCCCAATTTTTCGGCCAAAAAACGATTAAAAAGCTTACCCATTGTCTGAATACACTTTATGTAAAATTTCAAATGTTTAGACCAAAAATTGTATATATATATATATATATATATATATATATATATATATATATATATATGAAATTGTATGTCTATGTGCATGTCTGTGTGTGTGCATTTCCCTACCAAACTACTCTGTCAATGTTAAGTCTACAGACTCGAAATTTGACATAAGACGTATTGAGATTTAAGAAAATCTTTTTAATCGTTTTTTTTTTGGCTGTCAAGGGGTCAAGGTTCAACTTTATTTCCTTATAATACTGTCCTGGATATGACCTCAAAATATACCCGATGGTAAGGGCCCCAGCTTGCGGGCTTTGGGGAGTGTGGGGCCACTCCTTTATTGGCATTGCTCCCAGGTCCAATGTGACCCAGAGTGGTAGTATCTGTTAGGGTAAATAGAAACCAACTTGAAAAAAAGACAAATATATATATATATATATATATATATATATATATATATATATATATATATATTTAAAAACTGGATTGGAATAAACTGAAAAGGGTCGATATTCCATAAAACAACCAACCAACCAACCTTATAATACATACTAATCCTTTTTAAGAAGCTCAATATAATTACAGAGCAATATAGTGAATGACTGACAAAAATCTATATTCTAAAGTTCATTATGTTGACTATCTTATAATTTATTCCTTTAATTCAGTTGACATTTACAATTCTGGACAGTATCTGTTTCATAGCGCAATCGATAACTGGAAACCTACAAAAAGGTTATGGTAACACAGCTTTTAAAACTATGTCCCACTATTAATAGCCATACCTTATCGTTTCTATAGTAAATACATGTAATTTACGTGTTTTATATTTTTACTTTCATGACGCTTTGGTGATCATTTTTGTGTGTGTGTGTTGACGAAATTGTTGATTTAAATCCATTTAAATTGTAGAAAACTTTGTCCTTTTAATAAAAAAAACTTGGTGACCCCTTTCTTCATTTCCAACAACAACAAATATATTCCTGATAAAATCAAGATAGTTGGAAATTAAAGTATATATTTTTTATTTTATTAGTGTAAATCCAGCCGATAATTTTTAATGATTTAATTTTTAACACATCTATCATAAGCAATCGCTAACTCTTCCATTTACACTTTCTATCATCCCCTCTCATATAAACCTCCTTCCCACTCTCACCTTTAACCGATTTATTTTCACTGCCAGTCAATTCTATACTACTCTCAATATAATAAAAACTTCCGTTATGGTTTTCTTTCTCTTTCTTTTCCCTTTCTGTCTCCCCTCACTCTTATTTAAACACCTAATGATTTAAATAAGAGTTTAATTTTTTTCTATTCATTTTTTCTTCATTTAATTAGAAATACAGAAAAGCATGGCTAAACATTTAAAAAAAAATAACATTTTATTTTTTAAGTTTCTAAATGTTTTTATTTATTTTATATTTTTTTTTTGTATTTTTTTCTGTATTTTTAATCCACTCTTAAAATATCGGATTCGAACGTGCTTCAGACTAAACATGCAACATAATATTGCCTACTTGTATTTTCTCTACCGCTTTCCCTCGAACCAGGACTTTACTCTAATAAACAAAGTCTCTGATAGCATAGATATAGCATTCTCCCTCGATACGAGCGCACACGTACATGTGTTTGGTGACTTCAATGTTCACTACAGTAACTAGCTTGGATTTTCTACTCACACAGACGAATCTGGTAGCACAATACATAGCTTCTCTATATCTCATTCCCTATCACAGACGGTTACATTTCCGACACGTTTCCCAGAACAGCAAGATCAACATGCATCACTTCTAGATCTATTTTTGACCAAAATTTCCGATGATTGTACAATGAATGCCCACAGCCTACCTAGGATTGCTGATCATGCTGTGATAATCGTATAAATCGCCCTAACTTCTCGACCCAAAACTGAAGCCCCACTGCTCAAATCAACGAGGTCTTACTAAAAGGCTGACTGGGAACTCATCAGAGATACCCCATGGGGAAATATCTTTTCTCTTCCAGATGAACAGTGCACAAACGAAACCACTGGATGGTTCAACGCTGCAATTGATGCACATGTCCCCACACGGAAATTCTATAGCAAGCCCCACTCTCCCCAATGGTTTAATTCTACATGTTCAGCTGCAATTGCTCAAAGGCAGCATGCGTACAGCCGATTCAACAGACATACGTCCAATTCAAACAGACAGAAGTATATAGAAGCTAGAAGTAATTGTAAGAGAGAAATAGCGACAGCTAAGACAGAATACACAGAAACCACCAGAAAACGCATCGAAGCACAGAAATTAGGAACTTTAGTAAATAATGGGCAGTCAATGATTCCCCCGCTATCAAACAATCATAAGGTTGTTTGCACGGCAACCGAGAAGGCTAACCTGCTTGCCAGTCGGTTTGCCTCAAACTCCACATTAGACCCGGCACACCACTCCCTCCCTGACTTTCCTATGCGGACAAATGCCACACTAGATGATTTGAAAATCTCCCCTTCTCAGGTATCATAAAAAGCCTAACATCTCAAAAGCATGTGGACCCGATCTCATCCCGACTGTACTATTAAAAAAATGCTCAGTTGAGGTTGCTCCAGTTTTCTCCAAACTTTACAATAAATGCCTTAACAAATCTTGCTTTCCTGATTGCTGGAAAACCGCTTCTGTGATACCAGTTTTCAAGAATTCTGGCGAAAGAACTGACCCATTAAATTATCGCCCCATTAGCTTTCTCCCGCTTTTCGCCAAAATATTTTAATCCTTAATTAATCAAGCTCTTGTCCATCACCTTGCAGCCGCTAAACTCCTGACCGACAATCAATATGGATTTAGGCAAGCCCATTTCACAGCAGATATCCTTACTGTAATCTCTGAACGTATATACCGTTCACTGGAAAAAAACAGTGAAAGGTAGAGCACTAGCCCTCGATATATCTAAGGCTTTTGACAGGGTATAGAACGATGGTCTTCTTAGGAAAATTAGATCATATGGAATAGGTACATTGAGAGCATTGTCAAGGCTTCTGCAAAGAAGGTGAGCTCTCTCTAACGTGCTAGAAAACTACTTACGCGTGAAAGTATCCTGTACCTCTATAAGGTCACCATTCGTCCATGTATGGAGTACTGTTTTCACATTTGGACTTGTGCATGTTCTACTTGTCTCTCACTCCTTGACAGGGTTCAAAAGAGAGTCGCCAACCTGATAGGCCATCTAGACTTCAGCCTCTGTGTCATCGACGAAATGTTGCATACCTCTGCCTGTTCTACAACTATTTTAATGCTCTGACGAATTACAAGCATTTGTACCTCCTCGACGTGAATACCCCTGACAAACCCGACAAGCAGCTAAATCCTGCCCCTTTACTGTAGAGATCCCTAGGTGTAAGAAAGCCTTTTTACTCCAATAGTATCTTCCCCAAAACTGCTAGACTTTGGAACTCCCTTCCGGGATTCTACTTTCCTAACTGTACTGACATGCAGAAGTTCAAATGTAATGTGAACAGACATCTTGCTATTCATCTACCTTCATAATACCCCTGCAACTTATGTCCCCGATAGTATCCCTCTTCTTCAAAGTGGCACTGTGCTTTGTATGGGGTGAAAATTGAATTTTCAAAAAAAAAAAACTGTTTTAAATTCCAACTATCTTGATTTTATCAAGAATATTTCGCTAATTGAAATTCTTTTTAAAAGATTTGATTTTACTTTATAAAAGAGAACGGATATTTTCTACGGGTGTTGCACCACTAAAAAATGAGGCAGAATAAATCTATAATTCTTTATTCCCAAAAGATCATTACCAATTACTGCGGGTGCTATATTAAAACGAATTGGAATATACCTTCAGTGTAGCTTTTCAACCAATTTGGAATCTAATAACATCTTCCAATTCTGTTCAGGGCTTACTTATCCAATCGAATACCAGCATTTCCTATCCTTTTTTCAACCCTTATTTTTTTCCTATACGTCCCTTAAAAAGAGTTTACCTTTAATAGATTTTCTATTTATGTGCTGAATAGCAAAATTATATCAAACCAGATCAAATATTTTGCTAATGGCATTCCTCTGATGAGATGAGTCAACAGCGAAAATTCATGGATTGAGGAAATTACTTTGTATTGTATTCTTTGTTCAAATAGTAATTATTTTGTTTTGAAAAATTATATTTTTCTGAATGAAATTTAAATATAAAAAATATAAATTTTATTTTGCTCTATCTAGTATATTGAGCAATTCCTATTTGGCTTGGATTGTCTTATATAAAAATATTACCTCCCAAAAATATTTTGTAAGACCACAAGATTTAATAATCTGGGATGCAATTCATTTCATTATATATATATATATATATATATATATATATATATATATATATATATATATATATATGGTAAGTTATGAAAATATATATAAGCCTGACGAATTGTCACGAGAATAAAAGGCGGAATATTTTATGTAGCTTAATTGCTATATATATTTTCATCACTTACTACCTATCTCTACCAATGTATTGAGCACTGTTGAAGTAAATACTGAAAATGTTTGCATAAAGTTATATCTTCGTATATTAATATAGGTGATTAAATTAAGTAATCATATATATATATACGTGTGTGTGTGTGTGTGTGTGTGTGTGTGTGTGTGTTTGTGTGTGTGTTAGAATATACTTATTCCTGGGAGTGGGTTATATTTATTTGTTAATTCATTTTAATTCTTATAATTAGCCACATTTTTAATTAACTGAACAAATTGCCTATATCTCACTTACCTATATATTTCGTTTTGTGTGTGTGTGTGTGTGTGTGTGTGTGTGTGTGTGTGTGTGTGTGTCTGTGTCTGTGTCTGTGTGCGTGTGTATTCAATTAACGTTTTTATTAAATTTCCTTCTATGCATTTAGAAATAAAACGTGACACTCCTTTTTTTCGGACATGTTTCATTATTGCTTTATTTTTCCATCTAAGTTATTTCAATGGTCTGCACACCGTAAAACGTAGGCAAATTAGATAACAAATTAATAAGTTCCTTTACTATAGAAGTAAATAGGCTATGATTAGTTATAGGAGAAGAGTGCTACAATTTATTAGAAATAATTAATGGAATTGAAAAAATATATTTTATATACAGCATTAGGTATAACCAGAATAATTATTTCATGTGGTTTCATTATTTCAAAAACAAATGTAAATATTGTAAAAAGGTGATCCTGAATGTGTAGATTATTGAGGTTTTTTTTAAACTGTTAGTGACTATAAACCATGCAAATAAATAATTCACATTTTAGCTTTAATGAAGATATCTAAGGAAAAAGTAGTGTTGTTGGCCATCCATACACTCAATGATGGCCGATAAGTAAGATATGGAAAGCGTGAAGTTTGATAAAGAAAGAAATTAGAACGGATATGTTCAACATACGTCTATTTAATTTACGCGTTTAGCGATGAGATTATATATTAAAACAATACCCAAATAACGATTCTGAATTTTTGAGATAAGGATCGATTATTCGTATTATTTGGATTATTCGAACTACTGTTCTCATCTTGAGTGCCATTTTCACAACGTTTCGGTTGATGCAACCTCCGACCTTCTTCAGGTGTATCTTGTCGAACACAAGATTTTTTCTGTCAAACTCTGACATCTTCACGGAATTTCAAACGGAATCCTCTATGAGGTTACATGTCGGCCATGACTGGGTAGCAGTCCTAGTAATCTGCAATTATATTTTTAGTATCGCCCGCATTAAGGATTGAACCTTTAATCTCCAGATGAGTGTAACTTTTACAACCGAATTGTACTAAATACTTTAATCACTACGCCAATATAATGTGCAATATAAATTCTTTTGGCATAATTCAATTGTATAAATTATATTCGTTTGGAGGTTGAAGTTTCGCGACACTAAAAAAATACTATTGCGAATTACTAAGAAATTCTAGTCAAGTTACCTCCGTTTGAAATTCTGTGTAGATTTCTGAGATCAACAGAAAGATTCCCGAGTTCGACAAAATACACCTGAAGAAGATCGTAGGTTAAATCAACCGAAATGTTGTGAAAATAACATTTAAAATAATGATAATAGTCTGAAGGATCCAAATATGAATAATTCTCAAATTATAGTTGTATAGTTGTATAGTTGTGTAGTTGTATAGTTGTATAGTTGTATAGGCAATTTTCACGTTGTATGCAAGTGTGCTTGAAATACAAAGGTGCCGATTATGAGCTTATTATTGAATGGTGATAAAACAAAGACTGTTTGACATTTGTGAAACCAGATTGTCAACTGTGTATCAAATATGGCTGGATTGCAGAATGAAGTTTCAATTTTATTGACAATTCGACGAGTGGCGGAGGCATTTTTATAATAGTCACAATTGTAGATTAAGATATAAACGATTGTTGGAATGATTGATTGGAATTGGAAAAATCGGAGCATCAGAACAATTAGTGTTTTCTGACGCCAAAATGATTCGTTGAATATTTTTTTTTTTTTTCAAACTTAATTTTCTATTGCTGGTAGTTAAAATAAATATTGATTTTAAACTGCTAGTAAAATAAAAATCTAAAAGTATTTTTTTATGTTTGCGAAAATATATACATATATAGTTTTTTACGATAATCTGAAACGAAAATAATAAAAAAAAACTCTACCTATACATATTAAATAATTCTCAAAGAATCGGAATCAGTAAATGTATCGAAATCAGGAAAATTATTAGAATCACAAAATCACTAACGATTATATTTATGTTAATTCACCTGCTTCAACGTTTACTTGGCTACTAATTAACTGGGAAACCATTAAACAATACCAGGTGATGTATATAAGATTCAATCTCACTTGTCTTGCAAACTGAGGAGGGGGGCTACTAAATGTATAAATGCAACGAATACACCTGTTCCATTCTCTTTTTGTGTGATCTACTCCGATCAGATACTGGCTGGAGATGACAGATTTGAGATCATTAACAAGTAAAGAAATAGGCGTTTTATAAGAGTGATGCGTGATTCAATTTTTGCCAGGTGTTTTATAAAGAAATAGTGAAAAGATTCGTTTACTTACGAATCGAGTGTGAGTTGTGAGAGATAGAAACGCCATTGCTGACAAAAGTATTTTTGCTAGAAGATTTTTCTCTAGTCAAGCGGAGAATGATGAGTGGGTCGTGAGTAATGGAATGAAAGCAGAAGATATCAAAGTTGTCAGGAAGAATCGTTGCTTTTGTGCAAAATCTTACGATACGAACGTAAAGGTGGGTAGGAAGGGATCAGGTGAGAAGGAAAAGAAGAAAAGAGATGGGCAATGGAGGAAAGGAAAAGAATACTAAGAGAATAGTCTTACGCTGAAAAGCAATGCAATACTAAAAAATAAGTATGAAAAAAAAAAGAAACGGAATTAATTTAAAAAAGAAGAAGGAAAGGAGAGGAAAAACTATGAAACCATCTTTTGAAGGCCGAAAACCACTCCAAGCTAAAGATTAGTAGGTGTCAGATAGTTGATACAACATCGTGATGATTCGTAATAGTGGAAATTGGGCAGAATTTGATTATTTAAGAAAATGGCTCAACAAAATATTATTTACATTGGATTTTAAAACGACCATGTTATGGTCAGCCGGGAAGCAGCTCCGCGATATTGTATTCCGCAGGTAAGCAGTTCTAGAAACTTTGCTCGCGAATCTTCTTTTAGGGACAAATATAGAATAAGAGAAATTTTTGGACAGTTGTAGCTAGATGAATGTTTCTTGTGAACGTTTTACAGACGCGTACAATAGATCGGAGCTCAGTCGAGTATCTGCCACGATAACGCAGATAGCCTTGAAACGTCTCTTCTGTGAGACAGAGTTAATAGGGAGAAAAAAAGAAATATACAACACCAGGAAGGAAGAAAGAAACTGTTAAGATTAAATGGTGTATGTTCTACCTGACGCAATAGGATGGACGATGTTTACTAGTGAGAATGGTTGTCAAGGTAGATAGCTGATCGGCTCGTTCGTAGTAGTGTGACGAATTTTGTGCCTTGGCAACTTTCTACTTAATTTCCTTCATTTACTTTCGTGCTGGATCTGATAGTTTTTCGATCCTTTAGTCAGTCTCAGATCGTGAAGGAAATCATCGCCTTTGTTCAATTTTCAGAGATAACGGATACATCCTGTAACGGCAGCTGCGTGTAGAATAGTGAAACAATGGTTGCGCAATCCCTAACCATATTTCTCCTGAATCGACACTGTCTGATTCCAGTGGCAAGGAGAAGTTCGGGACAACTGGAAACAATGCCGGGGAGCATATACAGCACCTGATATTCTGAAACAGTCATCCAATTTAATAGTAACCAGATTTAACGACGCTTAAGTTCGGTGATCTAAGGAGAACCGGTGTGTCGACGTGATTATGATGTATAACGAAGGAAATGGACACGTATTGCTTTAGTGGAAGAAGTGTTCAGTTGTGATCGTAGCAGTAGAAGCTAGATAGCTGTCCGGTTTCTTGGCAATTAATTACGAATTTAGTGATCCTCGTAGCTTCCACTTAATTTCAGCGAAACACATTCGTGTTGGGTTTGGCAGTTTGAG
Source organism: Euprymna scolopes (assembly GCF_053919585.1). Taxonomy (NCBI): domain Eukaryota; kingdom Metazoa; phylum Mollusca; class Cephalopoda; order Sepiida; family Sepiolidae; genus Euprymna; species Euprymna scolopes. The sequence goes on along the minus strand of NC_136482.1, from coordinate 73,769,310 downwards.
TTAAAAACTGTCAAATCTTGTAATGAGTCGGAGTAACTGTAGAATTCTCTGTCTGGACAAATTTATCAAAATATCACATGAATCATGAGATAAACCTGTTCCTTATTTAATTGTCTCCTTACGAGTGCAGAATTAAACATAAGGTTGATTTTTAACATATAAAAAACTTCAACTTTTTAAAAGGGGCTGTTTGGATGGAGACAAAAATAAAACGTGCCTCAGTCTAGAAAGATTTCTGCTTCACTGACTGAATTCAGAAAAGGTGAAGTGCAATCCAAAAACAGATACTACATTTTGCTCCTAATCAAAAAGTCAAGCAATTTATGAGTGATTAAAACAAGCTAATATTATATATTTTTTTTGTTTTGGGGAACTTGTATAAATTTATAAACCGTTATCTTTAATTCTGAATCATTTTTCGTAATAATTACGTACATAATTTATTCTATGTTTCATATTCATCTTGAGAAAGAATCTGAATAATTTCTTAAATACTCTGTAAAGAAACTTAGTTTGATGAATAAATAAATTTTTAAGTCCTAAACATATGAGGAATTAAGATATTGAGTAATGATAATACGAATATTTAAAAAAAAAAAACTTGAAATTAAGAGAAATTGGAATCAAAGGGATAATAGAACATCATACAAAACACGAACATTGATGCAAGTAGGTGAAATATTAAGAAGCTAAAATTGAAAATAAGAATAGTTAAGAAAAATTGCTTTATGACACACACGTATAATACATGAATGATGATAAAAAGACTCAGTATGGAGAGTACTGGAATGATACAGGGAGAACTAGGAGCTTGCAGAGGATTATTGCTATTCAAATACCCCCCCAACATATACAACGGTTGTAATTAGCAAAAAAAAATCAATGGTAAACGGTTATCTCGAGAACGCAAAGGAGTTTGCAAAAGTTATCGAAAAAAAACGAAATTGTGGTTATCTGATAAAACTTATTGTCACTCAGATCCAGGAACACTACCTGCTGTTTTCAGTGAACAATCACTGATTAAAACTTGTGTAAGAACTACTAATTCTTGCCGAATTGTAGGTTTTGCCGTCTCAACAGATCACACGGTGAAGATCAAGGAGGCAGAAAAACTAGGTAAATATACAGGATTTGCTAGACGGAACTTATAAAAACTTATAAAAGATTACTCTCATATCAATAATTGTAGGATCACAAAAGACAATTTCAAAGAAATTAGAAGAAAAGAGGCTGGGGAAAATAGGAATCAGAGGTGGGTACAAGCAATACAATATACAGCAATCGTGAAAACAACTGTAATATTAAAAAAATCATTGAGGGTGGGAACCAAGACAGATAAACAACGAACGCCGACTGATTATAAGTTGAAATATAAAAAGAACAAAAGAATTGGAAGAATATTACAGGAACCCAAGGAAACTTAAATTGCCAGAAATCCAGTAACCTGTCAGCTCAACGCCAAAACATACATATGTGTTAGGCAACAGTTACTACACATCCTCTGTCAAGCGATTGTGAGTAGTAAAATGAAAAGATCGAGTAAGAGGAATACAAACCAAACTTCCACCGGAAGGGTTAGGAAGGCACTGACCTCAGAAGGCGAGGCTTCTTGTTATTAATATTCTAGAGAAGGCCAATGATCGTTACCAGTGAGAAATCAATGATAAACTGCTATTGCGATAATACAAAATGATTTGTAATATTGAAGTAGATGGAGAATGCGGTGAGAAGTTGCTGATAGTGACTTGTATGTGGACGTCTACTAAGTAAATAAGCAGGCAATAAGAATTATTATCATTGTTATAAGAATTATTATTCTAATGATAATAAGTTTTAAGAAAAATAACATTCACATTTTATTTAATTTAACCTATTTTATAAATAACATTTCTTTTATTTATTTTATTTCACTTAACACAAACAGATGAAAACGAACACAAAAAAAGCAAAATAAACTACCAAGAAGTGGAAAATTAAAGACAGCTGTACTGCCATCAATTATGCCTTTCTTCTTTGCAAAACTGATTTCAGTTCTCCTTTAGAATGACAGCCACCGTTCTTTGTTTTCTGTTATTGCGTGTCGTAAACTTTGCTCGAAGCAATTTCTTAATTTCAATTTTCCATTTTATCTGGGACCTCCTCTATTTGCATTGCCTTTCCATTTTTACATCTTATATCTACTATCATATAAAAGGAACTTTGTGTGTCTGTGTGTGTAACTTCGTTCCAAATAGACTTGAAAACGACTGATCCGATTTTTATGATATTTCACACGAAAGTACTTCATGTGCCTAGTGATGTTTTTAGATGTTTTTAGATAAGTTTTTTTATCAAAATAAGTATCGATAAGTATCGATAATCGAAAATCTAAATAATCCGATGAAAGCAGGAACGGGCGATTTTGAACAACGTTAACACCTTAGATAGTCTAACATAACAAATGCAATTTTATTACCACACAAGCTTGTGTTTTAAACTTCAATTCAAACCATTATATATAAAAATAATTTTATAAAATCAACAGTGGGTTTTCTACAGTGCAATGTAGATTACAACGCATTGTTGACTAAGTCACTGCGAGAGACTTGTGAAGCTTTCTCACGACAGATCCCCAACTAAAGCAATCAATCGGTTTGATTGACGAATGGACGATTTCATCGATTTCGATGACAATAAAAATATGGGAGTGTAAAACATTGGTTGATCATCATTCAATCCCGGGCGAGGTCTGGTTTCCTTGCTAGTATATATATATAAAATGAGATATTCCCTATTTTACTTATTAGAATAACTTATACAAAAGACTATATGAATATATTTGCTTAGTCGTTTGACTTTACGATATGTTGGTTCGTATTCTAAACAAAAGAAAAATGTATTTCCACTCTGTTTAATTTTTTAATATTTAATTCTGTTCGATATTTTGTTTTTCGGTACTTATGGAGAATATGAATCGTATTAATCGTCGGAATCGTGCAGTTTACGTAAAAAGCCGGAAAGTGGCAAAGGAAAGTATCGTGATCTTTTTTTGTGCGAAAGCTGGTTATTTTTTTTAAATAGAAATATATTATTTATGTTATTACAATATAAGTCCATGAAAAATAAATTTAAAATGAAAACAATGTTCTTTTGTTGTCAAGAAAATGCAACGAATAATTTGTTGACAAGATACATAGAATAATTATTGAACAATTCTTACAAAACTTTAAGAAAAGAACAGAAAGAAAATTAAGTAAAGACAGATTTACGATTATGCCATACTGTTATGTCGTTTCCAATTATATAGATGGGTCTCTCTTTTTATCGCCATCAGGTATTAAATAATCTTCAAGATAACACCTGTACTTTTGTATGCATAAAGAGTTTGATTTCCTTACCTGTAATACAAATAAGCATTATAAATAAAAAATAATATCCCTTAATTTTCTTGGTGTAAAATATTTTCACTTTAGTAAAGATTAGAGAAAATTGTTTATGTGGGTATTTTTTTTCTTTTTTTTTTAATTATTACTTAAACAAATTAATCCTAAAATATTTATTTAAAACAAAACAAATCAAAGTTATATTAATTGTTTTTAGTCCTCCTAAAATCATAATTCATAAAATAAGAAACACCGTAATAGTTGTCCACGTTTCAATCGTGAGTTTTTCATTGTCCTAAATTAATTTTCGACAACCTGACGCTCAAAATGTATACAAACCATATTAATAGCAATTAAAATTATATTGTTATATAACAAAAATAAATGGAATGGAAATAAACAGAATTGCCAACATTTATACAGTAAGAAAATTTATATTAGTATTATTTATTGGTATGGTAAACGATTCGAAAATGAATACTTATATGGAGTTCGGGTGTAGGCGCCGTCTATCAATTTTACTATGGTAACTCTACGATGCGTCCCCACACTGTGTTATTATCTTTGTTAGGAATTCTCACACAAACCATCACCAGCGATTATTCACCAACAATAACCAGTGGTGTTCCCTGGAGTCCGAGTAACAAAAAATATCTCTACATTTCAAGCGTTACTATGATTTTTTCTGCGAACCATCAATGATTGTCACCGGGTTTATTTGTTTGTTTGTTTTTTGTTTTGTTTTTATTTTGTGTGTGTGTGTGTGTGTGTGTGTGTGTGTGTGTGTGTGTGTGTGTGTGTGTGTGTGTGTGTGTGTGTGTGTGTGTGTGTGTGTGTAAAAAAGGGAAGCGGTGTCACACTATCTGTCTTTTATCTCCACCCAAGTTATCTCCGTCTCCTTGCTTTCTTAAATAGACGAATTAATGAGACAAACGCAATATGCATAATGAATAATGAAGAAATTAAGTAAAAATAAGAATTATATCACAAGGGGAACGATTAATTGCATTATAAAGAAACGTATAATATGAGTGACGGTAAATACTCATACAAATCCTATTTTACTAACTTATGTTTATGCATGTTAAAAGAATCACTCAAAATTGTCATACTTGACAGATAATGTAGTGAATGGGCACTTCTATCCTTCTATAATGAATTCGATTAAAAGCTTTGAGTTGTGTTCAGTAAATGAATTTTAGATAAGTAAACTGATATGATCAGTTCTAAAATCCATGAGACGCAGAATGAGACTAATCTATGCCAGTGGATAAACTAAAGTTTTCAGTTTGAATGTTCCTAACTATGACGAAAAGCACAGTCACATTGGGGTGATAGTGGCAAAATGGTTAGCGACACGAGCCGAAAACTTGGATGTGCCAGGATTGAATCCAGCTCGTTCCATATAAACGTTTTCATCGAACTCACAGTTTACGTTATGTCTTATCTGCATGTACAACGAATTTATGCAAATTTATATTTTATGCAAGTAAAATAGATTTACATTTTGATGTTATGATCTATCGATTGTAGTTTTACTGATATCTTAATAACAATAAATATTTGTCATGAATACTAGCACGTTTAAATTGATTGGATTTAAATAATGTTTAAATAATCGTCTGGAGGATCGGACATTAAGCTCAAAGTTTTCCAATTCCAGTACCCCAAAAAGTTCTGATTTTTTCTATTCCTGATTCCAATAAAAAATGTGTATTGTAATATACATAAAGAGAGAAAGATGACACAAACTGCAAGGGGAAAACATTAACTTAAAAGGCTGGTGTACATTCGCACCCTCTATATAACAAGAACAACTAACTAAAATATAAACAAAGGAACATGTAATATGAATGAAGGTGAATACTCATACTAGAAACAATTTGTGTGTCTGAAATATAATTTTCTGAATAAAACACTCGAGGGAAAAAGGCCGGCGTCGTTAAGAGAAGGAGGAGACACGCAAGAAAAGAAGAAAGATAAAGAGGACAAGATAATTGATAGGAGCAAAAGATGATATTAATAACTGAGTCACAATAAACCTTGTTGCTTTCCTGTACTCTCTCTTCCCTTTTGGTTGCATTATGGATGTTG